>NC_134687.1:665868821-666111321 GCF_050947455.1 Rhinoderma darwinii
GGATCTTGTGCGGGGTGGTGACTTGCCAATCATGTGAAGGTGTTATTGAGGACAGGAGTGGAGGAGAGGTAACAGACTGAGAGCTACGTAATGGTAAGAGCAGAGTTCACAGCAGCACTGAATCTGCACGCTCATCTCCTGAAATACTCTGTGCTGCCTTAAACTCTGTGGACAGGTCAGGATCCTGTTTCTTTTAAATGCTGCACTGTAGCGCAGCCTTATATAGTGGATCGAGCGGGTTCCCTTGCAGCATTTAAAAGAAACAGGATCCTGACCTGTCCACAGAGTTTAAGGCAGCACAGAGTATTTCAGGAGAGGAGCACGGCCGGCCACAGGCAGCCGGTCGTTTTTCCAAGCCGTGCTCCCATTATGCACACGACCGTAAAAACACCTGTTATTGTGGGTCGTAATTACGACCCGCAATAACGGGCTCATAGACTTCTGTTACCCATGGGTACCTTCCCGTTTTCTCACGGGAAGGTGCCCGTGCCGTTAAAAAAATAGAACATGTTCTATTTTTCTATTTTACGGGCCGTGCTGCTATAAAATTTAGGGTATGTTCACACGACAGCGTCCGTAACGGCTGAAATTACGGGGATGTTTCCGTCTGAAAACATCCCCGTAATTTCAGCCGAAACGGCAAGTGCAGGCGCTTGAACGCGGCGTCCATTACGGACGTAATTGGCGCTGCTATTCATTGGAGTCAATGAATAACGGCTCCAATTACGGCCAAAGAAGTGACAGGTCACTTCTTTGACGCGCCGTCATTTGACAGCGGCGCCTAAATATACGCCTCGTGTGAACAGACAAACGTCTGCCCATTGCTTTCAATGGGCAGATGTTTGTCAGCGCTATCGAGGCGCTATTTTCGGGCATAATTCGGGGCAAAAAATACCGAATTACATCCGTAATTAGTGCGTGTGAACACAGGGTATGTTCACACTCACTAATTACGGACGTAATTCGGGCGTTTTTGCCCCGAATTACGTCCAAAAATAGCGCCTCGATAGCGCTGACAAACATCTGCCCATTGAAAGCAATGGGCAGACGTTTGTCTGTTCACACGAGGCGTAATTTACGCGCCGCTGTCAAATGACGGCGCGTAAATAGACGCCCGCGTCAAAGAAGTGACCTGTCACTTCTTTGGCCGTAATTGGAGCCGTTATTCATTGACTCCAATGAATAGCAGCGCCAATTACGTCCGTAATGGACGCGGCGTTCAAGCGCCTGCATATGCCATAACGGCTGAAATTACGGGGATGTTTTCAGGCGGAAACATCCCCGTAATTTCAGCCGTAACGGACGCTGTCGTGTGAACATACCCTTATAATGACAGCACGGCTCGTAAAAGCGGCCGGCCGTGCTCGTAATTACGAGTCGTAATTACGAGCACGACCCGTAAAATAAAAAAATAGAACATGTTCTATCTTTTTAACGGCACGGGCACCTTCCCGTGAGAAAACGGGAAGGTACCCGTGGCTAACAGAAGTCTATGGGCCCGCTATTTCGGGTCGTAATTACGACCCTTAATAACGGGTGTTTTTACGGTCGTGTGCATGAGGCCCCGTAATGACGGGTGGCTACATGTGTGCACCCGTCATTACGGCAGCGTTGCTAGGCGACGTCAGTAAATAGTCACTCTTCAGGGTGCTGAAAGAGTTAACTGATCGGCAGTAACTGTTTCAGCACCCTGGACAGTGACTACCGATCACAATATAGAGTACCTGTAAAAAAAAAAAGACGTTCACACTTACCGGGAACTCCCTGCTTCCTCCAGTCCGGTCTCCTGGCCGTTGCCTTGGTGACGCGTCCCTCGCGACATCCGGCCCGACATTCCTTGATGACGATGCAGCCCATGTGAGCGCTGCAGCCAATCACGGGCTGCAGAGGCCTCTGCAGCCAATCACGGGCTGCAGAGACCTCTGCAGCCAATCACAGGCTGCAGAGGCCTCTGCAGCCAATCACAGGCTGCCGCGTCAGAAAAGAAGGTCGGACTGGAGGAAGAAGAGAGACTCGTCTGCAAGACAACGACCAGGTACGTATGAAATGCTTTATATTTTATTTTTAATCAGCAGCCTCTTTTCTCTATCAGTGATTGATAGAGACAAGTGGCTGCCGATTTGTATAATATTTTTGACCGGGTTCGGTCAAAACGGGTTCGGCCGAACCCGGTGAAGTTCGGATTCGCTGCGAACCGAACTTTTCCGGAAGTTCGGACCGAAACCGGGTTCGGTTGTCCCGGTTCGCTCATCTCTAATCAGGAGGTTCCACCGTCGCTTCCCCACTAAACCGGGTCCCCTTAGTAAGGGTCCGGTGGCCCCTCATAAAAGGGGGAGTACTGTTAGGGATCTGCCAGGTACTTCATCTAGGTATACTCCTGGGATTAATCAATCCACACCTGAGGCCAGACCTGTTCGACTGACACCATCTCCCACCAACCAGGGTGGCAGGCTCAGGAGTGGGAGAGCCTATCGCGGCCTGGTCTGTCGGAGTTAGCTCCGCCCCCTGTCCTTTATTACCTGCCCTGTTCTCTCCCTCAGTGCTTGTAATTCTTTTGGATTCCTGGCCCCACTGCTGCTTGCTCCAGCCTGCTTCTGCCGTGCTTCTGCCTTGCTGCAGTTCTGCTTGACCTGCTTTGCTTTGCCCCTGGCTTGCTTCTGTCTCCTTGCCCGCTTGGGTGTACTCACTTCGTCCTGGTCCTGACTGTCCGTTCGCCGCTCCGTTTCCTCGTGGCGTTCCGTGGCTACTGCCCCTTTCCTTGCATGTTCCCTGTTTGTTTTCCTGTGCACTTAGACAGCGTAGGGACCGCCGCCCAGTTGTACCTCGTCGCCTAGGGCGAGTCGTTGCAAGTAGGCAGGGACAGGGCGGTGGGTAGATTAGGGCTCACTTTCCCTTCACCTCCTTCCGGCCATTACACCTGTCCTCTGCTTCTACATTATTCTGTGCTCCTCCTTCTAGACCTGTCCGCTGCCTTCTACATTACTCTACGCTGCTCCTTCTAGACCTGTCCCCTGCTTCTATATTACTCTGTGCTCTTCCTTCTAGAATTGTACACCACCTTCTAGACCGGTCCTCTGCCTCCTACATTACTTTGTGCTCCTATTTCTAGACCTGTCCTCTGCTTCTACATTACTCTGTGCTCCTCCTTCTAGACCTGTCCTCTGCTTCTATATTAATCTGTGCTCCTCCTTCTAGACCTGTCCCATGCTTCTACATACTCTGTTCTCCTCCTTCTAGACCTGTCCTCTGCTTCTACATTACTCTGTGCTCCTCCTTCTAGACCTGTCCTCTGCTTCTATATTACTCTGTGCTCCTCCTTCTAGACATGTCCACTGCCTTCTACATTACTCTGTGCTCCTCTCTCTAGACCTGTCATCTGCTTCTACATTACTCTGTGCTCCTCCTTCTAGACCTGTCCTCTGCTTCTAAATTACTCTGTGCTCCTCCTTCTAGATCTGTCCTCTGCTTCTACATTACTATGTGCTCCTCCTTCTAGACCTGTCCTCTACCTTCTACATTACTCTGTGCTCCTCCTTCTAGACCTGTCCTCTGCTTCTACATTACTCTGTGCTCCTCCTTCTAGACCCGTCCTCTGCCTTCTAAATTACTCTGTGCTCCTCCTTCTAGACCTGTCCTCTACTTCTACATTACTCTGTGCTCCTCCTTCTAGACCCGTCCTCTGCCTTCTATATTACTCTATGCTCCTCCTTCTAGACCTGTGTCTACCTTCTACATTACTCTGTGATCCTCCTTCTAGACCTGTCCTCTGCTTCTTCATTACTATGTGCTCCTCCTTCTAGACCTGTCCTCTGCTTCTAAATTACTGTGCTCCTCCTTCTAAACCTGTCCTCTTCTTCTACATTATTCTGTGCTCCTCCTTCTAGACCCGTCCTCTGCCTTTTATATTACTCTGTGCTCCTTCTAGACCTGTCCTCTGCTTCTACATTATTCTGTGCTCCACCTTCTAGACCTGTCCTCTGCTTCTACATTACTCTGTGCTCCTCCCTCTAGACCTGTCCTCTGCTTCTACATTACTCTGTGCTCCTCCTTCTAGACCTGTCCTCTGCTTCTACATTACTCTGTGCTCCTTCGTCTAGACCTGTCCTCTTGCTTCTACATTATTCTGTGCTCCTCCTTCTAGTCCTGTCCTTTGCTTCTAAATTACTCTGTGCTCCTCCTTCTAGACCTGTCCCCTGCTTCTACATTACTCTATGGTACTCCTTCTAGACCTGTCCTCTGCCTTCTACCTTACTCTGTGCTGCTCCTTCTAGATCTGTCCTCTGCTTCTACATTACTCTGTGCTCCTCCTTCTAGACCTGTCCTCTGCTTCTACATTACTCTGTGCTCCTCCTTCTAGACCTGTCCTCTGCCTTCTACATTACTTTATGCTCCCCCATCTAGACCTGTCCTCTGCTTCTACATTACTCTGTGCTCCTCCTTCTAGACCTGTCCTCTGCTTCTACATTATTATGTTCTTCTCCTTCTAGACCTGTCATTTGCTTCTACATTACTCTGTGCTCCTCCCTCTAGACCTGTCCTCTGCTTCTACATTACTATGTGCTCCTCCTTCTAGAGCTGTCCTTTGCTTCTACACTACTCTGTGCTCCTCCTTCTAGACCTGTCCTCTGCTTCTACATTTCTCTGTGCTTCTCCTTCTAGACCTGTCCTCTGCTTTTACATTACTCTGTGCTCCTCCTTCTAGACATGTCCTCTACTTCTACATTACTCTGTGCTCCTCCTTCTAGACCTGTCCTCTGCTTCTACATTACTCTGTGCTCCTCCTTCTAGTCCTGTCCTCTACCTTCTACATTACTCTGTGCTCCTCCTTCTAGACCTGTCCTCTACTTCTACATTACTATGTGCTCCTCCTTCTAGACCCGTCCTCTGCCTTCTATATTACTCTATGCTCCTCCTTCTAGACCTGTGTCTACCTTCTACATTACTCTGTGCTCCTCCTTCTAGACCTGTCCTCTGCTTCATCATTACTATGTGCTCCTCCTTCTAGACCTGTCCTCTGCTTCTAAATTACTGTGCTCCTCCTTCTAAACCTGTCCTCTTCTTCTACATTACTCTGTGCTCCTCCTTCTAGACCCGTCCTCTGCCTTTTATATTACTCTGTGCTCCTTCTAGACCTGTCCTCTGCTTCTACATTATTCTGTGCTCCTCCTTCTAGACCTGTCCTCTGCTTCTACATTACTCTGTGCTACTCCCTCTAGACCTGTCCTCTGCTTCTACATTACTCTGTGCTCCTCCTTCTAGACCTGTCCTCTGCTTCTACATTACTCTGTGCTCCTTCGTCTAGACCTGTCCTCTTGCTTCTACATTATTCTGTGCTCCTCCTTCTAGTCCTGTCCTTTGCTTCTAAATTACTCTGTGCTCCTCCTTCTAGACCTGTCCCCTGCTTCTACATTACTCTATGCTACTCCTTCTAGACCTGTCCTCTGCCTTCTACCTTACTCTGTGCTGCTCCTTCTAGATCTGTCCTCTGCTTCTACATTACTCTGTGCTCCTCCTTCTAGACCTGTCCTCTGCTTCTACATTACTCTGTGCTCCTCCTTCTAGACCTGTCCTCTGCCTTCTACATTACTTTATGCTCCCCCATCTAGACCTGTCCTCTGCTTCTACATTACTCTGTGCTCCTCCTTCTAGACCTGTCCTCTGCTTCTACATTATTATGTTCTTCTCCTTCTAGACCTGTCATTTGCTTCTACATTACTCTGTGCTCCTCCCTCTAGACCTGTCCTCTGCTTCTACATTACTATGTGCTCCTCGTTCTAGAGCTGTCCTTTGCTTCTACATTACTCTGTGCTCCTCCTTCTAGACCTGTCCTCTGCTTCTACATTTCTCTGTGCTTCTCCTTCTAGACCTGTCCTCTGCTTTTACATTACTCTGTGCTCCTCCTTCTAGACATGTCCTCTACTTCTACATTACTCTGTGCTCCTCCTTCTAGACCTGTCCTCTGCTTCTACATTACTCTGTGCTCCTCCTTCTAGTCCTGTCCTCTACCTTCTACATTACTCTGTGCTCCTCCTTCTAGACCTGTCCTCTACTTCTACATTACTATGTGCTCCTCCTTCTAGACCCGTCCTCTGCCTTCTATATTACTCTATGCTCCTCCTTCTAGACCTGTGTCTACCTTCTACATTACTCTGTGCTCCTCCTTCTAGACCTGTCCTCTGCTTCATCATTACTATGTGCTCCTCCTTCTAGACCTGTCCTCTGCTTCTAAATTACTGTGCTCCTCCTTCTAGACCAGTCCTCTTCTTCTACATTACTCTGTGCTCCTCCTTCTAGACCTGTCCTCTACCTTCTACATTACTCTGTGCTCCTCCTTCTAGACCCGTCCTCTGCCTTTTATAATACTCTGTGCTCCTCCTTCTAGACCTGTCCTCTGCTTCTACATTATTCTGTGCTCCTACTTCTAGACCTGTCCTCTGCTTCTACATTACTCTGTGCTCCTCCTTCTAGACCTGTCCTCTGCTTCTACATTACTCTGTGCTCCTCCTTCTAGACCTGTCCTCTGCTTCTACATTACTCTGTGCTCCTTCGTCTAGACCTGTCCTCTTGCTTCTACATTATTCTGTGCTCCTCCCTCTAGACCTGTCCTCTGCTTCTACATTACAATGTGCTCCTCCTTCTAGAGCTGTCCTCTGCTTCTATATTACTCTGTGCTCCTCCTTCTAGACCTGTCCTCTGCTTCTACATTACTCTATGCTGCTCCTTCTAGACCTGTCCTTTGCTTCTACAATACTCTGTGCTCCTCCTTCTAGACCTGTCCTCTGCTTCTACATTACTCTGTGCTCCTCCTTCTAGACCTGTCCTCTGCTTCTAAATTACTCTGTGCTCCTCCTTCTAGACCTGTCCTCTGCTTCTAAATTACTCTGTGCTCCTCCTTCTAGACCCTGTCCTCTGCTTCTACACTACTCTGTGCTCCTCCTTCTAGACCTGTCCTCTACCTTCTGCATTACTCTGTGCTACTCCTTCTAGACCTGTCCTCTACTTCTACATTACTCTGTGCTCCTCCTTCTAGACCCGTCCTCTGCCTTCTATATTACTCTATGCTCCTCCTTCTAGACCTGTGTCTACCTTCTACATTACTCTGTGATCCTCCTTCTAGACCTGTCCTCTGCTTCTTTATTACTATGTGCTCCTCCTTCTAGACCTGTCCTCTTCTTCTTCATTACTCTGTGCTCCTCCTTCTAGACCTGTCCTCTACCTTCTACAATACTCTGTGCTCCTCCTTCTAGATCCGTCCTCTGCCTTTTATATTGCTCTGTGCTCTTTCTAGACCTGTCCTCTGCTTCTACATTATTCTGTGCTCCTCCTTCTAGACCTGTCCTCTGCTTCTACATTACTCTGTGCTCCTCCTTCTAGACCTGTCCTCTGCTTCTACATTACTCTGTGCTCCTCCTTCTGGGCCTGTCCTCTGCTTCTACATTACTCTGTGCTCCTTCGTCTAGACCTGTCCTCTTGCTTCTACATTATTCTGTGCTCCTCCTTCTAGACCTGTCCTTTGCTTCTAAATTACTCTGTGCTCCTCCTTCTAGACCTGTCCCCTGCTTCTACATTACTCTATGCTACTCCTTCTAGACCTATCCTCTGCCTTCTACATTACTCTGTGCTGCTCCTTCTAGACCTGTCCCCTGCTTCTACATTACTGTGTGCTCCTCCTTCTAGACTTGTCCTCTGCCTTCTACATTACTTTATGCTCCTCCATCTAGACCTGTCCTCTGCTTCTACATTACTCTGTGCTCCTCCTTCTAGACCAGTCCTCTTCTTCTACATTACTCTGTGCTCCTCCTTCTAGACCTGTCCTCTACCTTCTACAATACTCTGTGCTCCTCCTTCTAGACCCGTCCTCTGCCTTTTATAATACTCTGTGCTCCTCCTTCTAGACCTGTCCTCTGCTTCTACATTATTCTGTGCTCCTACTTCTAGACCTGTCCTCTGCTTCTACATTACTCTGTGCTCCTCCTTCTAGACCTGTCCTCTGCTTCTACATTACTCTGTGCTCCTCCTTCTAGACCTGTCCTCTGCTTCTACATTACTCTGTGCTCCTTCGTCTAGACCTGTCCTCTTGCTTCTACATTATTCTGTGCTCCTCCCTCTAGACCTGTCCTCTGCTTCTACATTACAATGTGCTCCTCCTTCTAGAGCTGTCCTCTGCTTCTATATTACTCTGTGCTCCTCCTTCTAGACCTGTTCTCTGCTTCTACATTACTCTATGCTGCTCCTTCTAGACCTGTCCTTTGCTTCTACAATACTCTGTGCTCCTCCTTCTAGACCTGTCCTCTGCTTCTACATTACTCTGTGCTCCTCCTTCTAGACCTGTCCTCTGCTTCTAAATTACTCTGTGCTCCTCCTTCTAGACCTGTCCTCTGCTTCTAAATTACTCTGTGCTCCTCCTTCTAGACCCTGTCCTCTGCTTCTACACTACTCTGTGCTCCTCCTTCTAGACCTGTCCTCTACCTTCTGCATTACTCTGTGCTACTCCTTCTAGACCTGTCCTCTACTTCTACATTACTCTGTGCTCCTCCTTCTAGACCCGTCCTCTGCCTTCTATATTACTCTATGCTCCTCCTTCTAGACCTGTGTCTACCTTCTACATTACTCTGTGATCCTCCTTCTAGACCTGTCCTCTGCTTCTTTATTACTATGTGCTCCTCCTTCTAGACCTGTCCTCTTCTTCTTCATTACTCTGTGCTCCTCCTTCTAGACCTGTCCTCTACCTTCTACAATACTCTGTGCTCCTCCTTCTAGATCCGTCCTCTGCCTTTTATATTGCTCTGTGCTCTTTCTAGACCTGTCCTCTGCTTCTACATTATTCTGTGCTCCTCCTTCTAGACCTGTCCTCTGCTTCTACATTACTCTGTGCTCCTCCTTCTAGACCTGTCCTCTGCTTCTACATTACTCTATGCTCCTCCTTCTAGACCTGTCCTCTGCTTCTACATTACTCTGTGCTCCTTCGTCTAGACCTGTCCTCTTGCTTCTACATTATTCTGTGCTCCTCCTTCTAGACCTGTCCTTTGCTTCTAAATTACTCTGTGCTCCTCCTTCTAGACCTGTCCCCTGCTTCTACATTACTCTATGCTACTCCTTCTAGACCTATCCTCTGCCTTCTACATTACTCTGTGCTGCTCCTTCTAGACCTGTCCCCTGCTTCTACATTACTGTGTGCTCCTCCTTCTAGACTTGTCCTCTGCCTTCTACATTACTTTATGCTCCTCCATCTAGACCTGTCCTCTGCTTCTACATTACTCTGTGCTCCTCCTTCTAGACCTGTCCTCTGCTTCTACATTACTCTGTGCTCTTCTTTCTAGACCTGTCCTCTGCTTCTACATTATTATGTTCTTCTCCTTCTAGACCTGTCATTTGCTTCTACATTACTCTGTGCTCCTCCCACTAGACCTGTCCTCTGCTTCTACATTACTATGTGCTCCTCCTTCTAGAGCTGTCCTCTGCTTCTATATTACTCTGTGCTCCTCCTTCTAGACCTGTCCTCTGCTTCTACATTACTCTATTCTGCTCCTTCTAGACCTGTCCTTTGCTTCTACATTACTCTGTGCTCCTCCTTCTAGACCTGTCCTCTGCTTCTACATTACTCTGTGCTCCTCGTTCTAGACCTGTCCTCTGCTTTTACATTACTCTGTGCTCCTCCTTCTAGACATGTCCTCTACTTCTACATTACTCTGTGCTCCTCCTTCTAGACCTGTCCTCTGCTTCTAAATTACTCTGTGCTCCTCCTTCTAGACCTGTCCTCTGCTTCTAAATTACTCTGTGCTCCTCCTTCTAGACCTGTCCTCTGCTTCTACACTACTCTGTGCTCCTCCTTCTAGACTTGTCCTCTACCTTCTACATTACTCTGTGCTCCTCCTTCTAGACCTGTCCTCTACTTCTACATTACTCTGTGCTCCTCCTTCTAGACCCATCCTCTGCCTTCTATATTACTCTATGCTCCTCCTTCTAGACCTGTGTCTACCTTCTACATTACTCTGTGATCCTCCTTCTAGACCTGTCCTCTGCTTCTTCATTACTATGTGCTCCTCCTTCTAGACCTGTCCTCTGCTTCTAAATTACTGTACTCCTCCTTCTAAACCTGTCCTCTTCTTCTACATTACTCTGTGCTCCTCCTTCTAGACCTGTCCTCTACCTTCTACATTACTCTGTGCTCCTCCTTCTAGACCCGTCCTCTGCCTTTTATATTACTCTGTGCTCCTCCTTCTAGACCTGTCCTCTGCTTCTACATTATTCTGTGCTCCTCCTTCTAGACCTGTCCTCTGCTTCTACATTACTCTGTGCTCCTCCTTCTAGACCTGTCCTCTGCTTCTACATTACTCTGTGCTCCTCCTTCTAGACCTGTCCTCTGCTTCTACATTACTCTGTGCTCCTTCGTCTAGACCTGTCCTCTTGCTTCTACATTATTCTGTGCTCCTCCTTCTAGACCTGTCCTTTGCTTCTAAATTACTCTGTGCTCCTCCTTCTAGATCTGTCCCCTGCTTCTACATTACTCTATGCTACTCCTTCTAGACCTGTCCTCTGCCTTCTACATTACTCTGTGCTGCTCCTTCTAGATCTGTCCTCTGCTTCTACATTACTCTGTGCTCCTCCTTCTAGACCTGTCCTCTGCTTCTACATTACTCTGTGCTCCTCCTTCTAGACCTGTCCTCTGCCTTCTACATTACTTTATGCTCCTCCATCTAGACCTGTCCTCTGCTTCTACATTACTCTGTGCTCCTCCTTCTAGACCTGTCCTCTGCTTCTACATTACTCTGTGCTCTTCTTTCTAGACCTGTCCTCTGCTTCTACATTATTCTGTTCTTCTCCTTCTAGACCTGTCCTTTGCTTCTACATTACTCTGTGCTCCTCCCTCTAGACCTGTCTTCTGCTTCTATTTTACTCTGTGCTCCTCCTTCTAGACCTGTCCTCTGCTTCTACATTACTCTGTGCTGCTCCTTCTAGACCTGTCCTTTGCTTCTACATTACACTGTGCTCCTCCTTCTAGACCTGTCCTCTGCTTCTACATTACTCTGTGCTGCTCCTTCTAGACCTGTCCTTTGCTTCTACATTACACTGTGCTGCTCCTTCTAGACCTGTCCTTTGCTTCTACATTACACTGTGCTCCTCCTTCTAGACCTGTCCTCTGTTTCTACATTACTCTGTGCTGCTCCTTCTAGACCCGTCCTCTGCCTTTTATATTACTCTGTGCTCCTCCTTCTAGACCGGTCCTCTGCTTCTACATTACTCTATGCTACTCCTTCTAGACCTGTCCTCTGCCTTATACATTACTCTGTGCTCCTCCCTCTAGACCTGTCCTCTGCTTCTACATTACTCTGTGCTCCTCCTTCTAGACCTGTCCTCTGCTTCTACATTACTCTGTGCTCCTCCTTTTAGACCCGTCCTCTGCTTCTACATTACTCTCTGCTTCTCCTTCTAGACCTGTCCTCTGCTTCTACATTACTCTGTGCTTCTCGTCCTAGATCTGTCCTCTGCTTCTACATTACTCTGTGCTCCTCCTTCTAGACCTGTCCTCTGCTTCTACATTACTCTGTGCTCCTCCCTCTAGACCTGTCCTCTGCTTCTACATTACTCTGTGATCCTCCTTCTAGACCTGTCCTCTGCTTCTACATTACTCTATGCTGCTCCTTCTAGACCTGTCCCCTGCTTCTACATTACTCTGTGATCCTCTTTCTAGACCTGTTCTCTGCTTCTACATTACTCTACTCTGTGCTCCTTCTTCTAGACCTGTCCTCTGCTTCTACATTACCCCGTGCTCCTCCTTCCAGACCTGTGTCTATGTTCTACATTACTCTGTACACCTCCTTCTAGACCTGTCCTCTGCTTCTACATTACTCTGTGCTCCTCCTTCTAGTCCCGTCCTCTGCTTCAACATTACTCTGTGCTCCTCCTTCTAGTCCCGTCCTCTGCTTCAACATTACTCTGTGCTCCTCCTTCTAGACATGTCCATTGCCTTATACATTACTCTGTGCTCCTCCCTCTAGACCTGTCCTCTGCTTCTACATTACTCTGTGCTCCTCGTTCTAGACCTGTCCCCTGCTTCTACATTACTCTGTGCTCTTCCTTCTAGAATTGTACACCACCTTCTAGACCGTTCCTCTGCCTCCTACATTACTTTGTGCTCCTCTTTCTAGACATGTCCTCTGCTTCTACATTACTCTTTGCTCCTCCTTCTAGACTTGTCCTCTGCTTCTATATTAATCTGTGCTCCTCCTTCTAGACCTGTCCCCTGCTTCTACATTACTCTGTGCTCCTCCTTCTAGACCTGTCCTCTGCTTCTACATTACTCTGTGCTCCTCCTCATACAACTGTCCCCTACTTCTACATATCTCTGTGCTCCTCCTTCTAGACCTGTCCTCTGCGTCTACATAACTCTGTGCTCCTCCTTCTAGACCTGTCCTCTGCTTCTAAATTACTATGTGCTCCTCCTTCTAGACCCGTCCTCTGCCTTCTACATTACTCTATGCTGCTCCTTCTAGACCTGTCCCCTGCTTCTACGTTACTCTGTGCTCCTCCTTCTAGACCTGTCCTCTGCTTCTACATTACTCTGTGCTCCTCCCTCTAGACCTGTCCTATGCTTCTACATTACTCTGTGATCCTCCTTCTGGTCCTGTCCTCTTCTTCTACACTACTCTGTGATCCTCCTTCTAGACCTGTTCTCTGCTTCTACATTACTCTGTGCTCCTCCTTCTAGACCTGTCCTCTGCTTCTAAATTACTCTGTGCTCCTCCTTCTAGACCTGTCCTCCACTTTCTATATTACTCTATGCTCCTCCTTCTAGACCTGTCCTCTGCTTCTACTTTACTCTGTGCTCCTTTTTCTAGACCTGTCCTCTACTTCTACATCACTCTGTGCTCCTCCTTCTAGACCCGTCCTCTGCTTCTACATTACTCTCTGCTTCTCCTGCTAGACCTGTCCTCTGCTTCTACATTACTCTGTGCTTCTCCTCCTAGACCTGTCCTCTACTTCTACATTACTCTGTGCTCCTCCTTCTAGACCTGTCCTCTGCTTCTACATTACACTGTGCTCCTCCCTCTAGACCTGTCCTATGCTTCTACATTACTCTGTGATCCTCCTTCTAGACCTGTCCTCTGCTTCTACATTACTCTATGCTGCTCCTTCTAGACCTGTCCCCTGCTTCTACATTACTCTGTGATCCTCCTTCTAGACCTGTTCTACTTCTACATTACTCTGTGCTCCTTCTTCTAGACCTGTCCTCTGCTTCTACATTACCCCGTGCTCCTCCTTCTAGACCTGTGTCTACCGTCTACATTACTCTGTGCTCCTCCTTCTAGACATGTCCATTGCCTTATACATTACTCTGTGCTCCTCCCTCTAGACCTGTCCTCTGCGTCTGCATTACTCTGTGCTCCTCCTTCTAGACCTGTCCTCTACTTCTACATTCCTCTGTGCTCTTCCTTCTAAACCCGTCCTCTGCCTTCCACATTACTCTGTGCTCCTCCTTCTAGACCTGTCCGCTGCCTTCTACATTACGCTATGCTTCTCCTTCTAGACCTGTCCCCTGCTTCTACATTACTATGTGCTCTTCCTTCTAGAATTGTACACCACCTTCTAGACCGGTCCTCTGCCTCCTACATTACTTTGTGCTTCTCTTTCTAGACCTGTCCTCTGCTTCTACATTACTCTGTGCTCCTCCTTCTAGACCTGTCCTCAGCTTCTATATTAATCAGTGCTCCTCCTTCTAGACCTGTCCCCTGCTTCTACATTACTCTGTGCTCCTCCTTCTATACCTGTCCTCTGCTTCTACATTACTCTGTGCTCCTCCGTCTAGACCTGTCCTCTTGCTTCTACATAATTCTGTGCTCCTCCTTCTAGACCTGTCCTTTGCTTCTAAATTACTCTGTGCTCCTCCTTCTAGACCTGTCCCCTGCTTCTACATTACTCTATGCTACTCCTTCTAGACCTGTCCTCTGCCTTCTACATTACTCTGTGCTCCTCCTTCGAGACCTGTCCTCTGCCTTCTACATTACTTTATGCTCCTCCATCTAGACCTGTCCTCTGCTTCTACATTACTCTGTGCTCCTCCTTCTAGACCTGTCCTTTGCTTCTACATTACTCTGTGCTCCTCCCTCTAGACCTGTCCTCTGCTTCTACATTACTATGTGCTCCTCCTTCTAGAGCTGTCCTCTGCTTCTACATTACTCTGTGCTCCTCCTTCTAGACCTGTCCTCTGCTTCTACATTACTCTATGCTGCTCCTTCTAGACATGTCCTTTGCTTCTACATTACTCTGTGCTCCTCCTTTTAGACCTGTCCTCTGCTTCTACATTACTCTGTTCTCCTCCTTCTAGACCTGTCCTCTGCTTCTACATTACTCTGTGCTCCTCCTTCTAGACCTGTCCTCTGCTTCTACATTACTCTGTGCTCTTCCCTATAGACCTGTCCTCTGCCTTCTACATTACTCTGGGCTGATCCTTCTAGACCTGTGTCTACCTTCTACATTACTCTGTGCTCCTCCTTCTACATCTGTCCTCTGCTTCTACATTACTCTGTGCTCCTCCTTCTAGACCTGTCCTCTGCTTCTACATTACTCTGTGCTCCTCCTTCTAGACCTGTCCTCTGCTTCTACATTACTCTGTGCTCCTTCGTCTAGACCTGTCCTCTTGCTTCTACATTATTCTGTGCTCCTCCTTCTAGACCTGTCCTTTGCTTCTAAATTACTCTGTGCTCCTCCTTCTAGATCTGTCCCCTGCTTCTACATTACTCTATGCTACTCCTTCTAGACCTGTCCTCTGCCTTCTACATTACTCTGTGCTGCTCCTTCTAGATCTGTCCTCTGCTTCTACATTACTCTGTGCTCCTCCTTCTAGACCTGTCCTCTGCTTCTACATTACTCTGTGCTCCTCCTTCTAGACCTGTCCTCTGCCTTCTACATTACTTTATGCTCCTCCATCTAGACCTGTCCTCTGCTTCTACATTACTCTGTGCTCCTCCTTCTAGACCTGTCCTCTGCTTCTACATTACTCTGTGCTCTTCTTTCTAGACCTGTCCTCTGCTTCTACATTATTCTGTTCTTCTCCTTCTAGACCTGTCCTTTGCTTCTACATTACTCTGTGCTCCTCCCTCTAGACCTGTCTTCTGCTTCTATTTTACTCTGTGCTCCTCCTTCTAGACCTGTCCTCTGCTTCTACATTACTCTGTGCTGCTCCTTCTAGACCTGTCCTTTGCTTCTACATTACACTGTGCTCCTCCTTCTAGACCTGTCCTCTGCTTCTACATTACTCTGTGCTGCTCCTTCTAGACCTGTCCTTTGCTTCTACATTACACTGTGCTGCTCCTTCTAGACCTGTCCTTTGCTTCTACATTACACTGTGCTCCTCCTTCTAGACCTGTCCTCTGTTTCTACATTACTCTGTGCTGCTCCTTCTAGACCCGTCCTCTGCCTTTTATATTACTCTGTGCTCCTCCTTCTAGACCGGTCCTCTGCTTCTACATTACTCTATGCTACTCCTTCTAGACCTGTCCTCTGCCTTATACATTACTCTGTGCTCCTCCCTCTAGACCTGTCCTCTGCTTCTACATTACTCTGTGCTCCTCCTTCTAGACCTGTCCTCTGCTTCTACATTACTCTGTGCTCCTCCTTTTAGACCCGTCCTCTGCTTCTACATTACTCTCTGCTTCTCCTTCTAGACCTGTCCTCTGCTTCTACATTACTCTGTGCTTCTCCTCCTAGATCTGTCCTCTGCTTCTACATTACTCTGTGCTCCTCCTTCTAGACCTGTCCTCTGCTTCTACATTACTCTGTGCTCCTCCCTCTAGACCTGTCCTCTGCTTCTACATTACTCTGTGATCCTCCTTCTAGACCTGTCCTCTGCTTCTACATTACTCTATGCTGCTCCTTCTAGACCTGTCCCCTGCTTCTACATTACTCTGTGATCCTCTTTCTAGACCTGTTCTCTGCTTCTACATTACTCTACTCTGTGCTCCTTCTTCTAGACCTGTCCTCTGCTTCTACATTACCCCGTGCTCCTCCTTCCAGACCTGTGTCTATGTTCTACATTACTCTGTACACCTCCTTCTAGACCTGTCCTCTGCTTCTACATTACTCTGTGCTCCTCCTTCTAGTCCCGTCCTCTGCTTCAACATTACTCTGTGCTCCTCCTTCTAGTCCCGTCCTCTGCTTCAACATTACTCTGTGCTCCTCCTTCTAGACATGTCCATTGCCTTATACATTACTCTGTGCTCCTCCCTCTAGACCTGTCCTCTGCTTCTACATTACTCTGTGCTCCTCGTTCTAAACCTGTCCCCTGCTTCTACATTACTCTGTGCTCTTCCTTCTAGAATTGTACACCACCTTCTAGACCGTTCCTCTGCCTCCTACATTACTTTGTGCTCCTCTTTCTAGACATGTCCTCTGCTTCTACATTACTCTTTGCTCCTCCTTCTAGACTTGTCCTCTGCTTCTATATTAATCTGTGCTCCTCCTTCTAGACCTGTCCCCTGCTTCTACATTACTCTGTGCTCCTCCTTCTAGACCTGTCCTCTGCTTCTACATTACTCTGTGCTCCTCCTCATACAACTGTCCCCTACTTCTACATATCTCTGTGCTCCTCCTTCTAGACCTGTCCTCTGCGTCTACATAACTCTGTGCTCCTCCTTCTAGACCTGTCCTCTGCTTCTAAATTACTATGTGCTCCTCCTTCTAGACCCGTCCTCTGCCTTCTACATTACTCTATGCTGCTCCTTCTAGACCTGTCCCCTGCTTCTACGTTACTCTGTGCTCCTCCTTCTAGACCTGTCCTCTGCTTCTACATTACTCTGTGCTCCTCCCTCTAGACCTGTCCTATGCTTCTACATTACTCTGTGATCCTCCTTCTAGACCTGTTCTCTGCTTCTACATTACTCTGTGCTCCTCCTTCTAGACCTGTCCTCTGCTTCTAAATTACTCTGTGCTCCTCCTTCTAGACCTGTCCTCCACTTTCTATATTACTCTATGCTCCTCCTTCTAGACCTGTCCTCTGCTTCTACTTTACTCTGTGCTCCTTTTTCTAGACCTGTCCTCTACTTCTACATCACTCTGTGCTCCTCCTTCTAGACCCGTCCTCTGCTTCTACATTACTCTCTGCTTCTCCTGCTAGACCTGTCCTCTGCTTCTACATTACTCTGTGCTTCTCCTCCTAGACCTGTCCTCTACTTCTACATTACTCTGTGCTCCTCCTTCTAGACCTGTCCTCTGCTTCTACATTACACTGTGCTCCTCCCTCTAGACCTGTCCTATGCTTCTACATTACTCTGTGATCCTCCTTCTAGACCTGTCCTCTGCTTCTACATTACTCTATGCTGCTCCTTCTAGACCTGTCCCCTGCTTCTACATTACTCTGTGATCCTCCTTCTAGACCTGTTCTACTTCTACATTACTCTGTGCTCCTTCTTCTAGACCTGTCCTCTGCTTCTACATTACCCCGTGCTCCTCCTTCTAGACCTGTGTCTACCTTCTACATTACTCTGTGCTCCTCCTTCTAGACATGTCCATTGCCTTATACATTACTCTGTGCTCCTCCCTCTAGACCTGTCCTCTGCGTCTACATTACTCTGTGCTCCTCCTTCTAGACCTGTCCTCTACTTCTACATTCCTCTGTGCTCTTCCTTCTAAACCCGTCCTCTGCCTTCCACATTACTCTGTGCTCCTCCTTCTAGACCTGTCCGCTGCCTTCTACATTACGCTATGCTTCTCCTTCTAGACCTGTCCCCTGCTTCTACATTACTATGTGCTCTTCCTTCTAGAATTGTACACCACCTTCTAGACCGGTCCTCTGCCTCCTACATTACTTTGTGCTTCTCTTTCTAGACCTGTCCTCTGCTTCTACATTACTCTGTGCTCCTCCTTCTAGACCTGTCCTCAGCTTCTATATTAATCAGTGCTCCTCCTTCTAGACCTGTCCCCTGCTTCTACATTACTCTGTGCTCCTCCTTCTATACCTGTCCTCTGCTTCTACATTACTCTGTGCTCCTCCGTCTAGACCTGTCCTCTTGCTTCTACATAATTCTGTGCTCCTCCTTCTAGACCTGTCCTTTGCTTCTAAATTACTCTGTGCTCCTCCTTCTAGACCTGTCCCCTGCTTCTACATTACTCTATGCTACTCCTTCTAGACCTGTCCTCTGCCTTCTACATTACTCTGTGCTCCTCCTTCGAGACCTGTCCTCTGCCTTCTACATTACTTTATGCTCCTCCATCTAGACCTGTCCTCTGCTTCTACATTACTCTGTGCTCCTCCTTCTAGACCTGTCCTTTGCTTCTACATTACTCTGTGCTCCTCCCTCTAGACCTGTCCTCTGCTTCTACATTACTATGTGCTCCTCCTTCTAGAGCTGTCCTCTGCTTCTACATTACTCTGTGCTCCTCCTTCTAGACCTGTCCTCTGCTTCTACATTACTCTATGCTGCTCCTTCTAGACATGTCCTTTGCTTCTACATTACTCTGTGCTCCTCCTTTTAGACCTGTCCTCTGCTTCTACATTACTCTGTTCTCCTCCTTCTAGACCTGTCCTCTGCTTCTACATTACTCTGTGCTCCTCCTTCTAGACCTGTCCTCTGCTTCTACATTACTCTGTGCTCCTCCTAGTCCCGTCTTCTGCTTCAACATTACTCTGTGCTCCTCCTTCTAGACCTGTCCTCTGCTTCTACATTACTCTGTGCTCTTCCCTATAGACCTGTCCTCTGCCTTCTACATTACTCTGGGCTGATCCTTCTAGACCTGTGTCTACCTTCTACATTACTCTGTGCTCCTCCTTCTACATC
Organism: Rhinoderma darwinii; assembly: GCF_050947455.1. Taxonomy (NCBI): domain Eukaryota; kingdom Metazoa; phylum Chordata; class Amphibia; order Anura; family Rhinodermatidae; genus Rhinoderma; species Rhinoderma darwinii. Next base: position 665,887,595 of record NC_134687.1, read on the forward strand.
TGTCCTCTGCTTCTACATTACTCTGTGCTCCTCCTTCTAGACCTGTCCTCTGCTTCTACATTACTCTGTGCTCCTACTTCTAGACCTGTCCTCTGCTTCTACATTACTTTGTGCTCCTCCTTCTAGACCGGTCCTCTGCTTCTACATTACTCTGTGCTCCTCCTTCTAGACTTGTCCTCCGCTTCTACATTACCATGTTCTTCTCCTTTTAGACCTGTCCTTTGCTTCTACATTACTCTGTACTCCTCCTTCTAGACCTGTCCTCTGCTTCTACATTACTCTGTGCTTCTCCTTCTAGACCTGTCCTCTGCTTCTACATTACCCCGTGCTCCTCCTTCTAGACCTGTGTCTACCTTCTACATTACTCTGTGCTCCTCCTTTTAGACCTGTCCTCTGCTTCAACACTACTCTGTGCTCCTCCTTCTAGACCTGTCCTCTGCTTCTACATTTCTCTGTGCTCCTTCTAGACCTGTCCTCTGCTTCTAAATTACACTGTGCTCCTCCATCTAGACCTGTCCTCTACCTTCTACATTACTCTGTGCTCCTCCTTCTAGACCTGTCCTCTACCTTCTACATTACTATGTGCTCCTCCTTCTAGACCTGTCCTCTACGTCTACATTAATCTGTGCTCCTCCTTCTAAACCCGTCCTCTGCCTTTTATATTATTCTGTGCTCCTCCTTCTAGACCTGTCCGCTGCCTTCTACATTACTCTACGCTGCTCCTTCTAGACCTGTCCCCTGCTTCTATATTACTCTGTGCTCTTCCTTCTAGAATTGTACACCACCTTCTAGACCGGTCCTCTGCCTCCTACATTACTTTGTGCTCCTCTTTCTAGACCTGTCCTCTGCTTCTACATTACTCTGTGCTCCTCCTTCTAGACCTGTCCTCTGCTTCTATATTAATCTGTGCTCCTCCTTCTAGACCTGTCCCATGCTTCTACATACTCTGTGCTCCTCCTTCTAGACCTGTCCTCTGCTTCTACATTACTCTGTGCTCTTCCTTCTAGAATTGTACACCACCTTCTAGACCGGTCCTCTGCCTCCTACATTACTTTGTGCTCCTCTTTCTAGACCTGTCCTCTGCTTCTACATTACTCTGTGCTCCTCCTTCTAGACCTGTCCTCTACTTCTATATTACTCTGTGCTCCTCCTTCTAGACATGTCCACTGCCTTCTACATTACTCTGTGCTCCTCTCTCTAGACCTGTCCTCTGCTTCTACAGTACTCTGTGCTCCTCCTTCTAGACCTGTCCTCTGCTTCTAAATTACTCTGTGCTCCTCCTTCTAGACCTGTCCTCTGCTTCTACATTACTATGTGCTCCTCCTTCTAGACCTGTCCTCTACCTTCTACATTACTCTGTGCTCCCCCTTCTAGACCTGTCCTCTACCTTCAACATTACTCTGTTCTCCTTCTAGCCCTGTCCCCTGCTTCTACATTACTCTGTGCTCCTCCTTCCAGACCTGTCCTCTGCTTCTACATTACCCTGTGCTCCTCCTTCTAGACCTGTCCCCTACCTTCTACATTACTCTGTGCTTCTCCTTCTAGCCCTGTCCTCTGCTTCTAAATTACTCTGTGCTCCTTCTTCTAGACCTGTCCTCTGCTTCTACATTACTCCGTGCAATTCCTTCTAGACCTGTCCTCTACCTGCTACATTACTCTGTGCTCCTCCTTCTAGACCTGTCCACAACCTTCTACATTACTCTGTGCTCCTTCTTCTAGACCTGTCCTCTGCTTCTACATTACTCTGTGCTCCTCTTTCTAGACCTGTCCTCTGCTTCTACATTACTCTGTGCTCCTCCTTCTACACCTGTCCCCTGCTTCTACATTACACTGTGCTCCTCCTTCTAGACCTTTCCTCTGCTTCTACATTACTCTGTGCTCCTCCTTCTAGACCTGTCCTTTGCTTCTAAATTACTCTGTGCTCCTCCTTCTAGACCTGTCCTCTGCTTCTACACTACTCTGTGCTCCTCCTTCTAGACCTGTCCTCTACCTTCTACATTACTCTGTGCTCCTCCTTCTAGACCTGTCCTCTACTTCTACATTACTCTGTGCTCCTCCTTCTAGACCCGTCCTCTGCCTTCTATATTACTCTATGCTCCTCCTTCTAGACCTGTGTCTACCTTCTACATTACTCTGTGCTCCTCCTTCTAGACCTGTCCTCTGCTTCTAAATTACTGTGCTCCTCCTTCTAGACCTGTCCTCTTCTTCTACATTACTCTGTGCTCCTCCTTCTAGACCTGTCCTCTGCTTCTACATTACTCTGTGCTCTTCCTTCTAGAATTGTACACCACCTTCTAGACCGGTCCTCTGCCTCCTACATTACTTTGTGCTCCTCCTTCTAGACCTGTCCTTTGCTTCTAAATTACTCTGTGCTCCTCCTTCTAGACCTGTCCTCTGCTTCTACACTACTCTGTGCTCCTCCTTCTAGACCTGTCCTCTACCTTCTACATTACTCTGTGCTCCTCCTTCTAGACCTGTCCTCTACTTCTACATTACTCTGTGCTCCTCCTTCTAGACCCGTCCTCTGCCTTCTATATTACTCTATGCTCCTCCTTCTAGACCTGTGTCTACCTTCTACATTACTCTGTGCTCCTCCTTCTAGACCTGTCCTCTGCTTCTAAATTACTGTGCTCCTCCTTCTAGCAGTCCTCTTCTTCTACATTACTCTGTGCTCCTCCTTCTAGACCTGTCCTCTGCTTCTACATTACTCTGTGCTCTTCCTTCTAGAATTGTACACCACCTTCTAGACCGGTCCTCTGCCTCCTACATTACTTTGTGCTCCTCTTTCTAGACCTGTCCTCTGCTTCTACATTACTCTGTGCTCCTCCTTCTAGACCTGTCCTCTACTTCTATATTACTCTGTGCTCCTCCTTCTAGACATGTCCACTGCCTTCTACATTACTCTGTGCTCCTCTCTCTAGACCTGTCCTCTGCTTCTACATTACTCTGTGCTCCTCCTTCTAGACCTGTCCTCTGCTTCTAAATTACTCTGTGCTCCTCCTTCTAGACCTGTCCTCTGCTTCTACATTACTATGTGCTCCTCCTTCTAGACCTGTCCTCTACCTTCTACATTACTCTGTGCTCCCCCTTCTAGACCTGTCCTCTACCTTCAACATTACTCTGTTCTCCTCCTTCTAGCCCTGTCCTCTGCTTCTACATTACTCTGTGCTCCTCCTTCCAGACCTGTCCTCTGCTTCTACATTACCCTGTGCTCCTCCTTCTAGACCTGTCCCCTACCTTCTACATTACTCTGTGCTTCTCCTTCTAGCCCTGACCTCTGCTTCTAAATTACTCTGTGCTCCTTCTTCTAGACCTGTCCTCTGCTTCTACATTACTCCGTGCAATTCCTTCTAGACCTGTCCTCTACCTGCTACATTACTCTGTGCTCCTCCTTCTAGACCTGTCCACCACCTTCTACATTACTCTGTGCTCCTTCTTCTAGACCTGTCCTCTGCTTCTACATTACTCTGTGCTCCTCTTTCTAGACCTGTCCTCTGCTTCTACATTACTCTGTGCTCCTCCTTCTAGACCTGTCCCCTGCTTCTACATTACTCTGTGCTCCTCCTTCTAGACCTGTCCCCTGCTTCTACATTACTCTGTGCTCCTCCTTCTAGACCTGTCCTCTGCTTCTAAATTACTCTGTGCTCCTCCTTCTAGACCCGTCCTCTGCCTTTTATATTACTCTGTGCTCCTCCTTCTAGACCTATCCTCTGCTTCTACATTACTCTGTGCTCCTCCTTCTAGACCTGTCCTCTGCTTCTATATTAATCTGTGCTCCTCCTTCTAGACCTGTCCCATGCTTCTACATACTCTGTGCTCCTCCTTCTAGACCTGTCCTCTGCTTCTACATTACTCTGTGCTCTTCCTTCTAGAATTGTACACCACCTTCTAGACCGGTCCTCTGCCTCCTACATTACTTTGTGCTCCTCTTTCTAGACCTGTCCTCTGCTTCTACATTACTCTGTGCTCCTCCTTCTAGACCTGTCCTCTACTTCTATATTACTCTGTGCTCTTCCTTCTAGACATGTCCACTGCCTTCTACATTACTCTGTGCTCCTCTCTCTAGACCTGTCCTCTGCTTCTACATTACTCTGTGCTCCTCCTTCTAGACCTGTCCTCTGCTTCTAAATTACTCTGTGCTCCTCCGTCTAGACCTGTCCTCTGCTTCTACATTACTATGTGCTCCTCCTTCTAGACCTGTCCTCTACCTTCTACATTACTCTGTGCTCCCCCTTCTAGACCTGTCCTCTACCTTCAACATTACTCTGTTCTCCTCCTTCTAGCCCTGTCCTCTGCTTCTACATTACTCTGTGCTCCTCCTTCCAGACCTGTCCTCTGCTTCTACATTACCCTGTGCTCCTCCTTCTAGACCTGTCCCCTACCTTCTACATTACTCTGTGCTTCTCCTTCTAGCCCTGTCCTCTGCTTCTAAATTACTCTGTGCTCCTTCTTCTAGACCTGTCCTCTGCTTCTACATTACTCCGTGCAATTCCTTCTAGACCTGTCCTCTACCTGCTACATTACTCTGTGCTCCTCCTTCTAGACCTGTCCACCACCTTCTACATTACTCTGTGCTCCTTCTTCTAGACCTGTCCTCTGCTTCTACATTACTCTGTGCTCCTCTTTCTAGACCTGTCCTCTGCTTCTACATTACTCTGTGCTCCTCCTTCTAGACCTGTCCCCTGCTTCTAAATTACTCTGTGCTCCTCCTTCTAGACCTGTCCTCTGCTTCTACACTACTCTGTGCTCCTCCTTCTAGACCTGTCCTCTACCTTCTACATTACTCTGTGCTCCTCCTTCTAGACCTGTCCTCTACTTCTACATTACTCTGTGCTCCTCCTTCTAGACCCGTCCTCTGCCTTCTATATTACTCTATGCTCCTCCTTCTAGACCTGTGTCTACCTTCTACATTACTCTGTGCTCCTCCTTCTAGACCTGTCCTCTGCTTCTAAATTACTGTGCTCCTCCTTCTAGACCTGTCCTCTTCTTCTACATTACTCTGTGCTCTTCCTTCTAGAATTGTACACCACCTTCTAGACCGGTCCTCTGCCTCCTACATTACTCTGTGCTCCTCCTTCTAGACCTGTCCTCTGCTTCTACATTACTCTGTGCTCTTCCCTATAGACCTGTCCTCTGCCTTCTACATTACTCTGTGCTGATCCTTCTAGACCTGTGTCTACCTTCTACATTACTCTGTGCTCCTCCTTCTACATCTGTCCTCTGCTTCTACATTACTCTGTGCTCCTCCTTCTAGACCTGTCCTCTGCTTCTACATTACTCTGTGCTCCTCCTTCTAGACCTGTCCTCTGCTTCTACATTACTTTGTGCTCCTCCTTCTAGACCGGTCCTCTGCTTCTACATTACTCTGTGCTCCTCCTTCTAGACCTGTCCTCTGCTTCTACATTACTCTGTGCTCTTCCCTATAGACCTGTCCTCTGCCTTCTACATTACTCTGTGCTGATCCTTCTAGACCTGTGTCTACCTTCTACATTACTCTGTGCTCCTCCTTCTACATCTGTCCTCTGCTTCTACATTACTCTGTGCTCCTCCTTCTAGACCTGTCCTCTGCTTCTACATTACTCTGTGCTCCTCCTTCTAGACCTGTCCTCTGCTTCTACATTACTTTGTGCTCCTCCTTCTAGACCGGTCCTCTGCTTCTACATTACTCTGTGCTCCTCCTTCTAGACTTGTCCTCCGCTTCTACATTACCATGTTCTTCTCCTTTTAGACCTGTCCTTTGCTTCTACATTACTCTGTGCTCCTCCTTCTACACCTGTCCTCTGCTTCTACATTACTCTGTGCTTCTCCTTCTAGACCTGTCCTCTGCTTCTACATTACCCCGTGCTCCTCCTTCTAGACCTGTGTCTACCTTCTACATTACTCTGTGCTCCTCCTTTTAGACCTGTCCTCTGCTTCAACACTACTCTGTGCTCCTCCTTCTAGACCTGTCCTCTGCTTCTACATTACTCTGTGCTCCTTCTAGACCTGTCCTCTGCTTCTAAATTACACTGTGCTCCTCCTTCTAGACCTGTCCTCTACCTTCTACATTACTCTGTGCTCCTCCTTCTAGACCTGTCCTCTACCTTCTACATTACTATGTGCTCCTCCTTCTAGACCTGTCCTCTACGTCTACATTAATCTGTGCTCCTCCTTCTAGACCTGTCCCCTGCTTCTACATTACTCTGTGCTCCTCCTTCTAGACCTGTCCCCTGCTTCTACATTACTCTGTGCTCCTCCTTCTAGACCTGTCCTCTGCTTCTAAATTACTCTGTGCTCCTCCTTCTAGACCCGTCCTCTGCCTTTTATATTACTCTGTGCTCCTCCTTCTAGACCTATCCTCTGCTTCTACATTACTCTGTGCTCCTCCTTCTAGACCTGTCCTCTGCTTCTATATTAATCTGTGCTCCTCCTTCTAGACCTGTCCCTTGCTTCTACATACTCTGTGCTCCTCCTTCTAGACCTGTCCTCTGCTTCTACATTACTCTGTGCTCTTCCTTCTAGAATTGTACACCACCTTCTAGACCGGTCCTCTGCCTCCTACATTACTTTGTGCTCCTCTTTCTAGACCTGTCCTCTGCTTCTACATTACTCTGTGCTCCTCCTTCTAGACCTGTCCTCTACTTCTATATTACTCTGTGCTCCTCCTTCTAGACATGTCCACTGCCTTCTACATTACTCTGTGCTCCTCTCTCTAGACCTGTCCTCTGCTTCTACATTACTCTGTGCTCCTCCTTCTAGACCTGTCCTCTGCTTCTAAATTACTCTGTGCTCCTCCGTCTAGACCTGTCCTCTGCTTCTACATTACTATGTGCTCCTCCTTCTAGACCTGTCCTCTACCTTCTACATTACTCTGTGCTCCCCCTTCTAGACCTGTCCTCTACCTTCAACATTACTCTGTTCTCCTCCTTCTAGCCCTGTCCTCTGCTTCTACATTACTCTGTGCTCCTCCTTCCAGACCTGTCCTCTGCTTCTACATTACCCTGTGCTCCTCCTTCTAGACCTGTCCCCTACCTTCTACATTACTCTGTGCTTCTCCTTCTAGCCCTGTCCTCTGCTTCTAAATTACTCTGTGCTCCTTCTTCTAGACCTGTCCTCTGCTTCTACATTACTCCGTGCAATTCCTTCTAGACCTGTCCTCTACCTGCTACATTACTCTGTGCTCCTCCTTCTAGACCTGTCCACCACCTTCTACATTACTCTGTGCTCCTTCTTCTAGACCTGTCCTCTGCTTCTACATTACTCTGTGCTCCTCTTTCTAGACCTGTCCTCTGCTTCTACATTACTCTGTGCTCCTCCTTCTAGACCTGTCCCCTGCTTCTAAATTACTCTGTGCTCCTCCTTCTAGACCTGTCCTCTGCTTCTACATTACTCTGTGCTTCTCCTTCTAGACCTGTCCTCTGCTTCTACATTTCTCTGTGCTCCTTCTAGACCTGTCCTCTGCTTCTAAATTACACTGTGCTCCTCCATCTAGACCTGTCCTCTACCTTCTACATTACTCTGTGCTCCTCCTTCTAGACCTGTCCTCTACCTTCTACATTACTATGTGCTCCTCCTTCTAGACCTGTCCTCTACGTCTACATTAATCTGTGCTCCTCCTTCTAAACCCGTCCTCTGCCTTTTATATTATTCTGTGCTCCTCCTTCTAGACCTGTCCGCTGCCTTCTACATTACTCTACGCTGCTCCTTCTAGACCTGTCCCCTGCTTCTATATTACTCTGTGCTCTTCCTTCTAGAATTGTACACCACCTTCTAGACCGGTCCTCTGCCTCCTACATTACTTTGTGCTCCTCTTTCTAGACCTGTCCTCTGCTTCTACATTACTCTGTGCTCCTCCTTCTAGACCTGTCCTCTGCTTCTATATTAATCTGTGCTCCTCCTTCTAGACCTGTCCCATGCTTCTACATACTCTGTGCTCCTCCTTCTAGACCTGTCCTCTGCTTCTACATTACTCTGTGCTCTTCCTTCTAGAATTGTACACCACCTTCTAGACCGGTCCTCTGCCTCCTACATTACTTTGTGCTCCTCTTTCTAGACCTGTCCTCTGCTTCTACATTACTCTGTGCTCCTCCTTCTAGACCTGTCCTCTACTTCTATATTACTCTGTGCTCCTCCTTCTAGACATGTCCACTGCCTTCTACATTACTCTGTGCTCCTCTCTCTAGACCTGTCCTCTGCTTCTACAGTACTCTGTGCTCCTCCTTCTAGACCTGTCCTCTGCTTCTAAATTACTCTGTGCTCCTCCTTCTAGACCTGTCCTCTGCTTCTACATTACTATGTGCTCCTCCTTCTAGACCTGTCCTTTACCTTCTACATTACTCTGTGCTCCCCCTTCTAGACCTGTCCTCTACCTTCAACATTACTCTGTTCTCCTCCTTCTAGCCCTGTCCCCTGCTTCTACATTACTCTGTGCTCCTCCTTCCAGACCTGTCCTCTGCTTCTACATTACCCTGTGCTCCTCCTTCTAGACCTGTCCCCTACCTTCTACATTACTCTGTGCTTCTCCTTCTAGCCCTGTCCTCTGCTTCTAAATTACTCTGTGCTCCTTCTTCTAGACCTGTCCTCTGCTTCTACATTACTCCGTGCAATTCCTTCTAGACCTGTCCTCTACCTGCTACATTACTCTGTGCTCCTCCTTCTAGACCTGTCCACAACCTTCTACATTACTCTGTGCTCCTTCTTCTAGACCTGTCCTCTGCTTCTACATTACTCTGTGCTCCTCTTTCTAGACCTGTCCTCTGCTTCTACATTACTCTGTGCTCCTCCTTCTACACCTGTCCCCTGCTTCTACATTACACTGTGCTCCTCCTTCTAGACCTTTCCTCTGCTTCTACATTACTCTGTGCTCCTCCTTCTAGACCTGTCCTTTGCTTCTAAATTACTCTGTGCTCCTCCTTCTAGACCTGTCCTCTGCTTCTACACTACTCTGTGCTCCTCCTTCTAGACCTGTCCTCTACCTTCTACATTACTCTGTGCTCCTCCTTCTAGACCTGTCCTCTACTTCTACATTACTCTGTGCTCCTCCTTCTAGACCCGTCCTCTGCCTTCTATATTACTCTATGCTCCTCCTTCTAGACCTGTGTCTACCTTCTACATTACTCTGTGCTCCTCCTTCTAGACCTGTCCTCTGCTTCTAAATTACTGTGCTCCTCCTTCTAGACCTGTCCTCTTCTTCTACATTACTCTGTGCTCCTCCTTCTAGACCTGTCCTCTGCTTCTACATTACTCTGTGCTCTTCCTTCTAGAATTGTACACCACCTTCTAGACCGGTCCTCTGCCTCCTACATTACTTTGTGCTCCTCTTTCTAGACCTGTCCTCTGCTTCTACATTACTCTGTGCTCCTCCTTCTAGACCTGTCCTCTACTTCTATATTACTCTGTGCTCCTCCTTCTAGACATGTCCACTGCCTTCTACATTACTCTGTGCTCCTCTCTCTAGACCTGTCCTCTGCTTCTACATTACTCTGTGCTCCTCCTTCTAGACCTGTCCTCTGCTTCTAAATTACTCTGTGCTCCTCCTTCTAGACCTGTCCTCTGCTTCTACATTACTATGTGCTCCTCCTTCTAGACCTGTCCTCTACCTTCTACATTACTCTGTGCTCCCCCTTCTAGACCTGTCCTCTACCTTCAACATTACTCTGTTCTCCTCCTTCTAGCCCTGTCCTCTGCTTCTACATTACTCTGTGCTCCTCCTTCCAGACCTGTCCTCTGCTTCTACATTACCCTGTGCTCCTCCTTCTAGACCTGTCCCCTACCTTCTACATTACTCTGTGCTTCTCCTTCTAGCCCTGACCTCTGCTTCTAAATTACTCTGTGCTCCTTCTTCTAGACCTGTCCTCTGCTTCTACATTACTCCGTGCAATTCCTTCTAGACCTGTCCTCTACCTGCTACATTACTCTGTGCTCCTCCTTCTAGACCTGTCCACCACCTTCTACATTACTCTGTGCTCCTTCTTCTAGACCTGTCCTCTGCTTCTACATTACTCTGTGCTCCTCTTTCTAGACCTGTCCTCTGCTTCTACATTACTCTGTGCTCCTCCTTCTAGACCTGTCCCCTGCTTCTACATTACTCTGTGCTCCTCCTTCTAGACCTGTCCCCTGCTTCTACATTACTCTGTGCTCCTCCTTCTAGACCTGTCCTCTGCTTCTAAATTACTCTGTGCTCCTCCTTCTAGACCCGTCCTCTGCCTTTTATATTACTCTGTGCTCCTCCTTCTAGACCTATCCTCTGCTTCTACATTACTCTGTGCTCCTCCTTCTAGACCTGTCCTCTGCTTCTATATTAATCTTTGCTCCTCCTTCTAGACCTGTCCCATGCTTCTACATACTCTGTGCTCCTCCTTCTAGACCTGTCCTCTGCTTCTACATTACTCTGTGCTCTTCCTTCTAGAATTGTACACCACCTTCTAGACCGGTCCTCTGCCTCCTACATTACTTTGTGCTCCTCTTTCTAGACCTGTCCTCTGCTTCTACATTACTCTGTGCTCCTCCTTCTAGACCTGTCCTCTACTTCTATATTACTCTGTGCTCCTCCTTCTAGACATGTCCACTGCCTTCTACATTACTCCGTGCTCCTCTCTCTAGACCTGTCCTCTGCTTCTACATTACTCTGTGCTCCTCCTTCTAGACCTGTCCTCTGCTTCTAAATTACTCTGTGCTCCTCCGTCTAGACCTGTCCTCTGCTTCTACATTACTATGTGCTCCTCCTTCTAGACCTGTCCTCTACCTTCTACATTACTCTGTGCTCCCCCTTCTAGACCTGTCCTCTACCTTCAACATTACTCTGTTCTCCTCCTTCTAGCCCTGTCCTCTGCTTCTACATTACTCTGTGCTCCTCCTTCCAGACCTGTCCTCTGCTTCTACATTACCCTGTGCTCCTCCTTCTAGACCTGTCCCCTACCTTCTACATTACTCTGTGCTTCTCCTTCTAGCCCTGTCCTCTGCTTCTAAATTACTCTGTGCTCCTTCTTCTAGACCTGTCCTCTGCTTCTACATTACTCCGTGCAATTCCTTCTAGACCTGTCCTCTACCTGCTACATTACTCTGTGCTCCTCCTTCTAGACCTGTCCACCACCTTCTACATTACTCTGTGCTCCTTCTTCTAGACCTGTCCTCTGCTTCTACATTACTCTGTGCTCCTCTTTCTAGACCTGTCCTCTGCTTCTACATTACTCTGTGCTCCTCCTTCTAGACCTGTCCCCTGCTTCTAAATTACTCTGTGCTCCTCCTTCTAGACCTGTCCTCTGCTTCTACACTACTCTGTGCTCCTCCTTCTAGACCTGTCCTCTACCTTCTACATTACTCTGTGCTCCTCCTTCTAGACCTGTCCTCTACTTCTACATTACTCTGTGCTCCTCCTTCTAGACCCGTCCTCTGCCTTCTATATTACTCTATGCTCCTCCTTCTAGACCTGTGTCTACCTTCTACATTACTCTGTGCTCCTCCTTCTAGACCTGTCCTCTGCTTCTAAATTACTTTGCTCCTCCTTCTAGACCTGTCCTCTTCTTCTACATTACTCTGTGCTCTTCCTTCTAGAATTGTACACCACCTTCTAGACCGGTCCTCTGCCTCCTACATTACTCTGTGCTCCTCCTTCTAGACCTGTCCTCTGCTTCTACATTACTCTGTGCTCTTCCCTATAGACCTGTCCTCTGCCTTCTACATTACTCTGTGCTGATCCTTCTAGACCTGTGTCTACCTTCTACATTACTCTGTGCTCCTCCTTCTACATCTGTCCTCTGCTTCTACATTACTCTGTGCTCCTCCTTCTAGACCTGTCCTCTGCTTCTACATTACTCTGTGCTCCTCCTTCTAGACCTGTCCTCTGCTTCTACATTACTTTGTGCTCCTCCTTCTAGACCGGTCCTCTGCTTCTACATTACTCTGTGCTCCTCCTTCTAGACCTGTCCTCTGCTTCTACATTACTCTGTGCTCTTCCCTATAGACCTGTCCTCTGCCTTCTACATTACTCTGTGCTGATCCTTCTAGACCTGTGTCTACCTTCTACATTACTCTGTGCTCCTCCTTCTACATCTGTCCTCTGCTTCTACATTACTCTGTGCTCCTCCTTCTAGACCTGTCCTCTGCTTCTACATTACTCTGTGCTCCTCCTTCTAGACCTGTCCTCTGCTTCTACATTACTTTGTGCTCCTCCTTCTAGACCGGTCCTCTGCTTCTACATTACTCTGTGCTCCTCCTTCTAGACTTGTCCTCCGCTTCTACATTACCATGTTCTTCTCCTTTTAGACCTGTCCTTTGCTTCTACATTACTCTGTGCTCCTCCTTCTACACCTGTCCTCTGCTTCTACATTACTCTGTGCTTCTCCTTCTAGACCTGTCCTCTGCTTCTACATTACCCCGTGCTCCTCCTTCTAGACCTGTGTCTACCTTCTACATTACTCTGTGCTCCTCCTTTTAGACCTGTCCTCTGCTTCAACACTACTCTGTGCTCCTCCTTCTAGACCTGTCCTCTGCTTCTACATTACTCTGTGCTCCTTCTAGACCTGTCCTCTGCTTCTAAATTACACTGTGCTCCTCCTTCTAGACCTGTCCTCTACCTTCTACATTACTCTGTGCTCCTCCTTCTAGACCTGTCCTCTACCTTCTACATTACTATGTGCTCCTCCTTCTAGACCTGTCCTCTACGTCTACATTAATCTGTGCTCCTCCTTCTAGACCTGTCCCCTGCTTCTACATTACTCTGTGCTCCTCCTTCTAGACCTGTCCCCTGCTTCTACATTACTCTGTGCTCCTCCTTCTAGACCTGTCCTCTGCTTCTAAATTACTCTGTGCTCCTCCTTCTAGACCCGTCCTCTGCCTTTTATATTACTCTGTGCTCCTCCTTCTAGACCTATCCTCTGCTTCTACATTACTCTGTGCTCCTCCTTCTAGACCTGTCCTCTGCTTCTATATTAATCTGTGCTCCTCCTTCTAGACCTGTCCCTTGCTTCTACATACTCTGTGCTCCTCCTTCTAGACCTGTCCTCTGCTTCTACATTACTCTGTGCTCTTCCTTCTAGAATTGTACACCACCTTCTAGACCGGTCCTCTGCCTCCTACATTACTTTGTGCTCCTCTTTCTAGACCTGTCCTCTGCTTCTACATTACTCTGTGCTCCTCCTTCTAGACCTGTCCTCTACTTCTATATTACTCTGTGCTCCTCCTTCTAGACATGTCCACTGCCTTCTACATTACTCTGTGCTCCTCTCTCTAGACCTGTCCTCTGCTTCTACATTACTCTGTGCTCCTCCTTCTAGACCTGTCCTCTGCTTCTAAATTACTCTGTGCTCCTCCGTCTAGACCTGTCCTCTGCTTCTACATTACTATGTGCTCCTCCTTCTAGACCTGTCCTCTACCTTCTACATTACTCTGTGCTCCCCCTTCTAGACCTGTCCTCTACCTTCAACATTACTCTGTTCTCCTCCTTCTAGCCCTGTCCTCTGCTTCTACATTACTCTGTGCTCCTCCTTCCAGACCTGTCCTCTGCTTCTACATTACCCTGTGCTCCTCCTTCTAGACCTGTCCCCTACCTTCTACATTACTCTGTGCTTCTCCTTCTAGCCCTGTCCTCTGCTTCTAAATTACTCTGTGCTCCTTCTTCTAGACCTGTCCTCTGCTTCTACATTACTCCGTGCAATTCCTTCTAGACCTGTCCTCTACCTGCTACATTACTCTGTGCTCCTCCTTCTAGACCTGTCCACCACCTTCTACATTACTCTGTGCTCCTTCTTCTAGACCTGTCCTCTGCTTCTACATTACTCTGTGCTCCTCTTTCTAGACCTGTCCTCTGCTTCTACATTACTCTGTGCTCCTCCTTCTAGACCTGTCCCCTGCTTCTAAATTACTCTGTGCTCCTCCTTCTAGACCTGTCCTCTGCCTTCTACATTACTCTGTGCTGATCCTTCTAGACCTGTGTCTACCTTCTACATTACTCTGTGCTCCTCCTTCTACATCTGTCCTCTGCTTCTACATTACTCTGTGCTCCTCCTTCTAGACCTGTCCTCTGCTTCTACATTACTCTGTGCTCCTCCTTCTAGACCTGTCCTCTGCTTCTACATTACTTTGTGCTCCTCCTTCTAGACCGGTCCTCTGCTTCTACATTACTCTGTGCTCCTCCTTCTAGACTTGTCCTCCGCTTCTACATTACCATGTTCTTCTCCTTTTAGACCTGTCCTTTGCTTCTACATTACTCTGTGCTCCTCCTTCTACACCTGTCCTCTGCTTCTACATTACTCTGTGCTTCTCCTTCTAGACCTGTCCTCTGCTTCTACATTACCCCGTGCTCCTCCTTCTAGACCTGTGTCTACCTTCTACATTACTCTGTGCTCCTCCTTTTAGACCTGTCCTCTGCTTCAACACTACTCTGTGCTCCTCCTTCTAGACCTGTCCTCTGCTTCTACATTACTCTGTGCTCCTTCTAGACCTGTCCTCTGCTTCTAAATTACACTGTGCTCCTCCTTCTAGACCTGTCCTCTACCTTCTACATTACTCTGTGCTCCTCCTTCTAGACCTGTCCTCTACCTTCTACATTACTATGTGCTCCTCCTTCTAGACCTGTCCTCTACGTCTACATTAATCTGTGCTCCTCCTTCTAGACCTGTCCCCTGCTTCTACATTACTCTGTGCTCCTCCTTCTAGACCTGTCCCCTGCTTCTACATTACTCTGTGCTCCTCCTTCTAGACCTGTCCTCTGCTTCTACATTACTCTGTGCTCCTCCTTCTAGACCTGTCCTCTGCCTTCTACATTACTTTATGCTCCTCCATCTAGACCTGTCCTCTGCTTCTACATTACTCTGTGCTCCTCCTTCTAGACCTGTCCTCTGCTTCTACATTACTCTGTGCTCTTCTTTCTAGACCTGTCCTCTGCTTCTACATTATTCTGTTCTTCTCCTTCTAGACCTGTCCTTTGCTTCTACATTACTCTGTGCTCCTCCCTCTAGACCTGTCTTCTGCTTCTATTTTACTCTGTGCTCCTCCTTCTAGACCTGTCCTCTGCTTCTACATTACTCTGTGCTGCTCCTTCTAGACCTGTCCTTTGCTTCTACATTACACTGTGCTCCTCCTTCTAGACCTGTCCTCTGCTTCTACATTACTCTGTGCTGCTCCTTCTAGACCTGTCCTTTGCTTCTACATTACACTGTGCTGCTCCTTCTAGACCTGTCCTTTGCTTCTACATTACACTGTGCTCCTCCTTCTAGACCTGTCCTCTGTTTCTACATTACTCTGTGCTGCTCCTTCTAGACCCGTCCTCTGCCTTTTATATTACTCTGTGCTCCTCCTTCTAGACCGGTCCTCTGCTTCTACATTACTCTATGCTACTCCTTCTAGACCTGTCCTCTGCCTTATACATTACTCTGTGCTCCTCCCTCTAGACCTGTCCTCTGCTTCTACATTACTCTGTGCTCCTCCTTCTAGACCTGTCCTCTGCTTCTACATTACTCTGTGCTCCTCCTTTTAGACCCGTCCTCTGCTTCTACATTACTCTCTGCTTCTCCTTCTAGACCTGTCCTCTGCTTCTACATTACTCTGTGCTTCTCCTCCTAGATCTGTCCTCTGCTTCTACATTACTCTGTGCTCCTCCTTCTAGACCTGTCCTCTGCTTCTACATTACTCTGTGCTCCTCCCTCTAGACCTGTCCTCTGCTTCTACATTACTCTGTGATCCTCCTTCTAGACCTGTCCTCTGCTTCTACATTACTCTATGCTGCTCCTTCTAGACCTGTCCCCTGCTTCTACATTACTCTGTGATCCTCTTTCTAGACCTGTTCTCTGCTTCTACATTACTCTACTCTGTGCTCCTTCTTCTAGACCTGTCCTCTGCTTCTACATTACCCCGTGCTCCTCCTTCCAGACCTGTGTCTATGTTCTACATTACTCTGTACACCTCCTTCTAGACCTGTCCTCTGCTTCTACATTACTCTGTGCTCCTCCTTCTAGTCCCGTCCTCTGCTTCAACATTACTCTGTGCTCCTCCTTCTAGTCCCGTCCTCTGCTTCAACATTACTCTGTGCTCCTCCTTCTAGACATGTCCATTGCCTTATACATTACTCTGTGCTCCTCCCTCTAGACCTGTCCTCTGCTTCTACATTACTCTGTGCTCCTCGTTCTAAACCTGTCCCCTGCTTCTACATTACTCTGTGCTCTTCCTTCTAGAATTGTACACCACCTTCTAGACCGTTCCTCTGCCTCCTACATTACTTTGTGCTCCTCTTTCTAGACATGTCCTCTGCTTCTACATTACTCTTTGCTCCTCCTTCTAGACTTGTCCTCTGCTTCTATATTAATCTGTGCTCCTCCTTCTAGACCTGTCCCCTGCTTCTACATTACTCTGTGCTCCTCCTTCTAGACCTGTCCTCTGCTTCTACATTACTCTGTGCTCCTCCTCATACAACTGTCCCCTACTTCTACATATCTCTGTGCTCCTCCTTCTAGACCTGTCCTCTGCGTCTACATAACTCTGTGCTCCTCCTTCTAGACCTGTCCTCTGCTTCTAAATTACTATGTGCTCCTCCTTCTAGACCCGTCCTCTGCCTTCTACATTACTCTATGCTGCTCCTTCTAGACCTGTCCCCTGCTTCTACGTTACTCTGTGCTCCTCCTTCTAGACCTGTCCTCTGCTTCTACATTACTCTGTGCTCCTCCCTCTAGACCTGTCCTATGCTTCTACATTACTCTGTGATCCTCCTTCTAGACCTGTTCTCTGCTTCTACATTACTCTGTGCTCCTCCTTCTAGACCTGTCCTCTGCTTCTAAATTACTCTGTGCTCCTCCTTCTAGACCTGTCCTCCACTTTCTATATTACTCTATGCTCCTCCTTCTAGACCTGTCCTCTGCTTCTACTTTACTCTGTGCTCCTTTTTCTAGACCTGTCCTCTACTTCTACATCACTCTGTGCTCCTCCTTCTAGACCCGTCCTCTGCTTCTACATTACTCTCTGCTTCTCCTGCTAGACCTGTCCTCTGCTTCTACATTACTCTGTGCTTCTCCTCCTAGACCTGTCCTCTACTTCTACATTACTCTGTGCTCCTCCTTCTAGACCTGTCCTCTGCTTCTACATTACACTGTGCTCCTCCCTCTAGACCTGTCCTATGCTTCTACATTACTCTGTGATCCTCCTTCTAGACCTGTCCTCTGCTTCTACATTACTCTATGCTGCTCCTTCTAGACCTGTCCCCTGCTTCTACATTACTCTGTGATCCTCCTTCTAGACCTGTTCTACTTCTACATTACTCTGTGCTCCTTCTTCTAGACCTGTCCTCTGCTTCTACATTACCCCGTGCTCCTCCTTCTAGACCTGTGTCTACCTTCTACATTACTCTGTGCTCCTCCTTCTAGACATGTCCATTGCCTTATACATTACTCTGTGCTCCTCCCTCTAGACCTGTCCTCTGCGTCTACATTACTCTGTGCTCCTCCTTCTAGACCTGTCCTCTACTTCTACATTCCTCTGTGCTCTTCCTTCTAAACCCGTCCTCTGCCTTCCACATTACTCTGTGCTCCTCCTTCTAGACCTGTCCGCTGCCTTCTACATTACGCTATGCTTCTCCTTCTAGACCTGTCCCCTGCTTCTACATTACTATGTGCTCTTCCTTCTAGAATTGTACACCACCTTCTAGACCGGTCCTCTGCCTCCTACATTACTTTGTGCTTCTCTTTCTAGACCTGTCCTCTGCTTCTACATTACTCTGTGCTCCTCCTTCTAGACCTGTCCTCAGCTTCTATATTAATCAGTGCTCCTCCTTCTAGACCTGTCCCCTGCTTCTACATTACTCTGTGCTCCTCCTTCTATACCTGTCCTCTGCTTCTACATTACTCTGTGCTCCTCCGTCTAGACCTGTCCTCTTGCTTCTACATAATTCTGTGCTCCTCCTTCTAGACCTGTCCTTTGCTTCTAAATTACTCTGTGCTCCTCCTTCTAGACCTGTCCCCTGCTTCTACATTACTCTATGCTACTCCTTCTAGACCTGTCCTCTGCCTTCTACATTACTCTGTGCTCCTCCTTCGAGACCTGTCCTCTGCCTTCTACATTACTTTATGCTCCTCCATCTAGACCTGTCCTCTGCTTCTACATTACTCTGTGCTCCTCCTTCTAGACCTGTCCTTTGCTTCTACATTACTCTGTGCTCCTCCCTCTAGACCTGTCCTCTGCTTCTACATTACTATGTGCTCCTCCTTCTAGAGCTGTCCTCTGCTTCTACATTACTCTGTGCTCCTCCTTCTAGACCTGTCCTCTGCTTCTACATTACTCTATGCTGCTCCTTCTAGACATGTCCTTTGCTTCTACATTACTCTGTGCTCCTCCTTTTAGACCTGTCCTCTGCTTCTACATTACTCTGTTCTCCTCCTTCTAGACCTGTCCTCTGCTTCTACATTACTCTGTGCTCCTCCTTCTAGACCTGTCCTCTGCTTCTACATTACTCTGTGCTCCTCCTAGTCCCGTCTTCTGCTTCAACATTACTCTGTGCTCCTCCTTCTAGACCTGTCCTCTGCTTCTACATTACTCTGTGCTCTTCCCTATAGACCTGTCCTCTGCCTTCTACATTACTCTGGGCTGATCCTTCTAGACCTGTGTCTACCTTCTACATTACTCTGTGCTCCTCCTTCTACATCTGTCCTCTGCTTCTACATTACTCTGTGCTCCTCCTTCTAGACCTGTCCTCTGCTTCTACATTACTCTGTGCTCCTACTTCTAGACCTGTCCTCTGCTTCTACATTACTTTGTGCTCCTCCTTCTAGACCGGTCCTCTGCTTCTACATTACTCTGTGCTCCTCCTTCTAGACTTGTCCTCCGCTTCTACATTACCATGTTCTTCTCCTTTTAGACCTGTCCTTTGCTTCTACATTACTCTGTACTCCTCCTTCTAGACCTGTCCTCTGCTTCTACATTACTCTGTGCTTCTCCTTCTAGACCTGTCCTCTGCTTCTACATTACCCCGTGCTCCTCCTTCTAGACCTGTGTCTACCTTCTACATTACTCTGTGCTCCTCCTTTTAGACCTGTCCTCTGCTTCAACACTACTCTGTGCTCCTCCTTCTAGACCTGTCCTCTGCTTCTACATTTCTCTGTGCTCCTTCTAGACCTGTCCTCTGCTTCTAAATTACACTGTGCTCCTCCATCTAGACCTGTCCTCTACCTTCTACATTACTCTGTGCTCCTCCTTCTAGACCTGTCCTCTACCTTCTACATTACTATGTGCTCCTCCTTCTAGACCTGTCCTCTACGTCTACATTAATCTGTGCTCCTCCTTCTAAACCCGTCCTCTGCCTTTTATATTATTCTGTGCTCCTCCTTCTAGACCTGTCCGCTGCCTTCTACATTACTCTACGCTGCTCCTTCTAGACCTGTCCCCTGCTTCTATATTACTCTGTGCTCTTCCTTCTAGAATTGTACACCACCTTCTAGACCGGTCCTCTGCCTCCTACATTACTTTGTGCTCCTCTTTCTAGACCTGTCCTCTGCTTCTACATTACTCTGTGCTCCTCCTTCTAGACCTGTCCTCTGCTTCTATATTAATCTGTGCTCCTCCTTCTAGACCTGTCCCATGCTTCTACATACTCTGTGCTCCTCCTTCTAGACCTGTCCTCTGCTTCTACATTACTCTGTGCTCTTCCTTCTAGAATTGTACACCACCTTCTAGACCGGTCCTCTGCCTCCTACATTACTTTGTGCTCCTCTTTCTAGACCTGTCCTCTGCTTCTACATTACTCTGTGCTCCTCCTTCTAGACCTGTCCTCTACTTCTATATTACTCTGTGCTCCTCCTTCTAGACATGTCCACTGCCTTCTACATTACTCTGTGCTCCTCTCTCTAGACCTGTCCTCTGCTTCTACAGTACTCTGTGCTCCTCCTTCTAGACCTGTCCTCTGCTTCTAAATTACTCTGTGCTCCTCCTTCTAGACCTGTCCTCTGCTTCTACATTACTATGTGCTCCTCCTTCTAGACCTGTCCTCTACCTTCTACATTACTCTGTGCTCCCCCTTCTAGACCTGTCCTCTACCTTCAACATTACTCTGTTCTCCTTCTAGCCCTGTCCCCTGCTTCTACATTACTCTGTGCTCCTCCTTCCAGACCTGTCCTCTGCTTCTACATTACCCTGTGCTCCTCCTTCTAGACCTGTCCCCTACCTTCTACATTACTCTGTGCTTCTCCTTCTAGCCCTGTCCTCTGCTTCTAAATTACTCTGTGCTCCTTCTTCTAGACCTGTCCTCTGCTTCTACATTACTCCGTGCAATTCCTTCTAGACCTGTCCTCTACCTGCTACATTACTCTGTGCTCCTCCTTCTAGACCTGTCCACAACCTTCTACATTACTCTGTGCTCCTTCTTCTAGACCTGTCCTCTGCTTCTACATTACTCTGTGCTCCTCTTTCTAGACCTGTCCTCTGCTTCTACATTACTCTGTGCTCCTCCTTCTACACCTGTCCCCTGCTTCTACATTACACTGTGCTCCTCCTTCTAGACCTTTCCTCTGCTTCTACATTACTCTGTGCTCCTCCTTCTAGACCTGTCCTTTGCTTCTAAATTACTCTGTGCTCCTCCTTCTAGACCTGTCCTCTGCTTCTACACTACTCTGTGCTCCTCCTTCTAGACCTGTCCTCTACCTTCTACATTACTCTGTGCTCCTCCTTCTAGACCTGTCCTCTACTTCTACATTACTCTGTGCTCCTCCTTCTAGACCCGTCCTCTGCCTTCTATATTACTCTATGCTCCTCCTTCTAGACCTGTGTCTACCTTCTACATTACTCTGTGCTCCTCCTTCTAGACCTGTCCTCTGCTTCTAAATTACTGTGCTCCTCCTTCTAGACCTGTCCTCTTCTTCTACATTACTCTGTGCTCCTCCTTCTAGACCTGTCCTCTGCTTCTACATTACTCTGTGCTCTTCCTTCTAGAATTGTACACCACCTTCTAGACCGGTCCTCTGCCTCCTACATTACTTTGTGCTCCTCCTTCTAGACCTGTCCTTTGCTTCTAAATTACTCTGTGCTCCTCCTTCTAGACCTGTCCTCTGCTTCTACACTACTCTGTGCTCCTCCTTCTAGACCTGTCCTCTACCTTCTACATTACTCTGTGCTCCTCCTTCTAGACCTGTCCTCTACTTCTACATTACTCTGTGCTCCTCCTTCTAGACCCGTCCTCTGCCTTCTATATTACTCTATGCTCCTCCTTCTAGACCTGTGTCTACCTTCTACATTACTCTGTGCTCCTCCTTCTAGACCTGTCCTCTGCTTCTAAATTACTGTGCTCCTCCTTCTAGACCTGTCCTCTTCTTCTACATTACTCTGTGCTCCTCCTTCTAGACCTGTCCTCTGCTTCTACATTACTCTGTGCTCTTCCTTCTAGAATTGTACACCACCTTCTAGACCGGTCCTCTGCCTCCTACATTACTTTGTGCTCCTCTTTCTAGACCTGTCCTCTGCTTCTACATTACTCTGTGCTCCTCCTTCTAGACCTGTCCTCTACTTCTATATTACTCTGTGCTCCTCCTTCTAGACATGTCCACTGCCTTCTACATTACTCTGTGCTCCTCTCTCTAGACCTGTCCTCTGCTTCTACATTACTCTGTGCTCCTCCTTCTAGACCTGTCCTCTGCTTCTAAATTACTCTGTGCTCCTCCTTCTAGACCTGTCCTCTGCTTCTACATTACTATGTGCTCCTCCTTCTAGACCTGTCCTCTACCTTCTACATTACTCTGTGCTCCCCCTTCTAGACCTGTCCTCTACCTTCAACATTACTCTGTTCTCCTCCTTCTAGCCCTGTCCTCTGCTTCTACATTACTCTGTGCTCCTCCTTCCAGACCTGTCCTCTGCTTCTACATTACCCTGTGCTCCTCCTTCTAGACCTGTCCCCTACCTTCTACATTACTCTGTGCTTCTCCTTCTAGCCCTGACCTCTGCTTCTAAATTACTCTGTGCTCCTTCTTCTAGACCTGTCCTCTGCTTCTACATTACTCCGTGCAATTCCTTCTAGACCTGTCCTCTACCTGCTACATTACTCTGTGCTCCTCCTTCTAGACCTGTCCACCACCTTCTACATTACTCTGTGCTCCTTCTTCTAGACCTGTCCTCTGCTTCTACATTACTCTGTGCTCCTCTTTCTAGACCTGTCCTCTGCTTCTACATTACTCTGTGCTCCTCCTTCTAGACCTGTCCCCTGCTTCTACATTACTCTGTGCTCCTCCTTCTAGACCTGTCCCCTGCTTCTACATTACTCTGTGCTCCTCCTTCTAGACCTGTCCTCTGCTTCTAAATTACTCTGTGCTCCTCCTTCTAGACCCGTCCTCTGCCTTTTATATTACTCTGTGCTCCTCCTTCTAGACCTATCCTCTGCTTCTACATTACTCTGTGCTCCTCCTTCTAGACCTGTCCTCTGCTTCTATATTAATCTGTGCTCCTCCTTCTAGACCTGTCCCATGCTTCTACATACTCTGTGCTCCTCCTTCTAGACCTGTCCTCTGCTTCTACATTACTCTGTGCTCTTCCTTCTAGAATTGTACACCACCTTCTAGACCGGTCCTCTGCCTCCTACATTACTTTGTGCTCCTCTTTCTAGACCTGTCCTCTGCTTCTACATTACTCTGTGCTCCTCCTTCTAGACCTGTCCTCTACTTCTATATTACTCTGTGCTCTTCCTTCTAGACATGTCCACTGCCTTCTACATTACTCTGTGCTCCTCTCTCTAGACCTGTCCTCTGCTTCTACATTACTCTGTGCTCCTCCTTCTAGACCTGTCCTCTGCTTCTAAATTACTCTGTGCTCCTCCGTCTAGACCTGTCCTCTGCTTCTACATTACTATGTGCTCCTCCTTCTAGACCTGTCCTCTACCTTCTACATTACTCTGTGCTCCCCCTTCTAGACCTGTCCTCTACCTTCAACATTACTCTGTTCTCCTCCTTCTAGCCCTGTCCTCTGCTTCTACATTACTCTGTGCTCCTCCTTCCAGACCTGTCCTCTGCTTCTACATTACCCTGTGCTCCTCCTTCTAGACCTGTCCCCTACCTTCTACATTACTCTGTGCTTCTCCTTCTAGCCCTGTCCTCTGCTTCTAAATTACTCTGTGCTCCTTCTTCTAGACCTGTCCTCTGCTTCTACATTACTCCGTGCAATTCCTTCTAGACCTGTCCTCTACCTGCTACATTACTCTGTGCTCCTCCTTCTAGACCTGTCCACCACCTTCTACATTACTCTGTGCTCCTTCTTCTAGACCTGTCCTCTGCTTCTACATTACTCTGTGCTCCTCTTTCTAGACCTGTCCTCTGCTTCTACATTACTCTGTGCTCCTCCTTCTAGACCTGTCCCCTGCTTCTAAATTACTCTGTGCTCCTCCTTCTAGACCTGTCCTCTGCTTCTACATTACTCTGTGCTTCTCCTTCTAGACCTGTCCTCTGCTTCTACATTTCTCTGTGCTCCTTCTAGACCTGTCCTCTGCTTCTAAATTACACTGTGCTCCTCCATCTAGACCTGTCCTCTACCTTCTACATTACTCTGTGCTCCTCCTTCTAGACCTGTCCTCTACCTTCTACATTACTATGTGCTCCTCCTTCTAGACCTGTCCTCTACGTCTACATTAATCTGTGCTCCTCCTTCTAAACCCGTCCTCTGCCTTTTATATTATTCTGTGCTCCTCCTTCTAGACCTGTCCGCTGCCTTCTACATTACTCTACGCTGCTCCTTCTAGACCTGTCCCCTGCTTCTATATTACTCTGTGCTCTTCCTTCTAGAATTGTACACCACCTTCTAGACCGGTCCTCTGCCTCCTACATTACTTTGTGCTCCTCTTTCTAGACCTGTCCTCTGCTTCTACATTACTCTGTGCTCCTCCTTCTAGACCTGTCCTCTGCTTCTATATTAATCTGTGCTCCTCCTTCTAGACCTGTCCCATGCTTCTACATACTCTGTGCTCCTCCTTCTAGACCTGTCCTCTGCTTCTACATTACTCTGTGCTCTTCCTTCTAGAATTGTACACCACCTTCTAGACCGGTCCTCTGCCTCCTACATTACTTTGTGCTCCTCTTTCTAGACCTGTCCTCTGCTTCTACATTACTCTGTGCTCCTCCTTCTAGACCTGTCCTCTACTTCTATATTACTCTGTGCTCCTCCTTCTAGACATGTCCACTGCCTTCTACATTACTCTGTGCTCCTCTCTCTAGACCTGTCCTCTGCTTCTACAGTACTCTGTGCTCCTCCTTCTAGACCTGTCCTCTGCTTCTAAATTACTCTGTGCTCCTCCTTCTAGACCTGTCCTCTGCTTCTACATTACTATGTGCTCCTCCTTCTAGACCTGTCCTCTACCTTCTACATTACTCTGTGCTCCCCCTTCTAGACCTGTCCTCTACCTTCAACATTACTCTGTTCTCCTCCTTCTAGCCCTGTCCCCTGCTTCTACATTACTCTGTGCTCCTCCTTCCAGACCTGTCCTCTGCTTCTACATTACCCTGTGCTCCTCCTTCTAGACCTGTCCCCTACCTTCTACATTACTCTGTGCTTCTCCTTCTAGCCCTGTCCTCTGCTTCTAAATTACTCTGTGCTCCTTCTTCTAGACCTGTCCTCTGCTTCTACATTACTCCGTGCAATTCCTTCTAGACCTGTCCTCTACCTGCTACATTACTCTGTGCTCCTCCTTCTAGACCTGTCCACAACCTTCTACATTACTCTGTGCTCCTTCTTCTAGACCTGTCCTCTGCTTCTACATTACTCTGTGCTCCTCTTTCTAGACCTGTCCTCTGCTTCTACATTACTCTGTGCTCCTCCTTCTACACCTGTCCCCTGCTTCTACATTACACTGTGCTCCTCCTTCTAGACCTTTCCTCTGCTTCTACATTACTCTGTGCTCCTCCTTCTAGACCTGTCCTTTGCTTCTAAATTACTCTGTGCTCCTCCTTCTAGACATGTCCTCTGCTTCTACACTACTCTGTGCTCCTCCTTCTAGACCTGTCCTCTACCTTCTACATTACTCTGTGCTCCTCCTTCTAGACCTGTCCTCTACTTCTACATTACTCTGTGCTCCTCCTTCTAGACCCGTCCTCTGCCTTCTATATTACTCTATGCTCCTCCTTCTAGACCTGTGTCTACCTTCTACATTACTCTGTGCTCCTCCTTCTAGACCTGTCCTCTGCTTCTAAATTACTGTGCTCCTCCTTCTAGACCTGTCCTCTTCTTCTACATTACTCTGTGCTCCTCCTTCTAGACCTGTCCTCTGCTTCTACATTACTCTGTGCTCTTCCTTCTAGAATTGTACACCACCTTCTAGACCGGTCCTCTGCCTCCTACATTACTTTGTGCTCCTCTTTCTAGACCTGTCCTCTGCTTCTACATTACTCTGTGCTCCTCCTTCTAGACCTGTCCTCTACTTCTATATTACTCTGTGCTCCTCCTTCTAGACATGTCCACTGCCTTCTACATTACTCTGTGCTCCTCTCTCTAGACCTGTCCTCTGCTTCTACATTACTCTGTGCTCCTCCTTCTAGACCTGTCCTCTGCTTCTAAATTACTCTGTGCTCCTCCTTCTAGACCTGTCCTCTGCTTCTACATTACTATGTGCTCCTCCTTCTAGACCTGTCCTCTACCTTCTACATTACTCTGTGCTCCCCCTTCTAGACCTGTCCTCTACCTTCAACATTACTCTGTTCTCCTCCTTCTAGCCCTGTCCTCTGCTTCTACATTACTCTGTGCTCCTCCTTCCAGACCTGTCCTCTGCTTCTACATTACCCTGTGCTCCTCCTTCTAGACCTGTCCCCTACCTTCTACATTACTCTGTGCTTCTCCTTCTAGCCCTGACCTCTGCTTCTAAATTACTCTGTGCTCCTTCTTCTAGACCTGTCCTCTGCTTCTACATTACTCCGTGCAATTCCTTCTAGACCTGTCCTCTACCTGCTACATTACTCTGTGCTCCTCCTTCTAGACCTGTCCACCACCTTCTACATTACTCTGTGCTCCTTCTTCTAGACCTGTCCTCTGCTTCTACATTACTCTGTGCTCCTCTTTCTAGACCTGTCCTCTGCTTCTACATTACTCTGTGCTCCTCCTTCTAGACCTGTCCCCTGCTTCTACATTACTCTGTGCTCCTCCTTCTAGACCTGTCCCCTGCTTCTACATTACTCTGTGCTCCTCCTTCTAGACCTGTCCTCTGCTTCTAAATTACTCTGTGCTCCTCCTTCTAGACCCGTCCTCTGCCTTTTATATTACTCTGTGCTCCTCCTTCTAGACCTATCCTCTGCTTCTACATTACTCTGTGCTCCTCCTTCTAGACCTGTCCTCTGCTTCTATATTAATCTTTGCTCCTCCTTCTAGACCTGTCCCATGCTTCTACATACTCTGTGCTCCTCCTTCTAGACCTGTCCTCTGCTTCTACATTACTCTGTGCTCTTCCTTCTAGAATTGTACACCACCTTCTAGACCGGTCCTCTGCCTCCTACATTACTTTGTGCTCCTCTTTCTAGACCTGTCCTCTGCTTCTACATTACTCTGTGCTCCTCCTTCTAGACCTGTCCTCTACTTCTATATTACTCTGTGCTCCTCCTTCTAGACATGTCCACTGCCTTCTACATTACTCCGTGCTCCTCTCTCTAGACCTGTCCTCTGCTTCTACATTACTCTGTGCTCCTCCTTCTAGACCTGTCCTCTGCTTCTAAATTACTCTGTGCTCCTCCGTCTAGACCTGTCCTCTGCTTCTACATTACTATGTGCTCCTCCTTCTAGACCTGTCCTCTACCTTCTACATTACTCTGTGCTCCCCCTTCTAGACCTGTCCTCTACCTTCAACATTACTCTGTTCTCCTCCTTCTAGCCCTGTCCTCTGCTTCTACATTACTCTGTGCTCCTCCTTCCAGACCTGTCCTCTGCTTCTACATTACCCTGTGCTCCTCCTTCTAGACCTGTCCCCTACCTTCTACATTACTCTGTGCTTCTCCTTCTAGCCCTGTCCTCTGCTTCTAAATTACTCTGTGCTCCTTCTTCTAGACCTGTCCTCTGCTTCTACATTACTCCGTGCAATTCCTTCTAGACCTGTCCTCTACCTGCTACATTACTCTGTGCTCCTCCTTCTAGACCTGTCCACCACCTTCTACATTACTCTGTGCTCCTTCTTCTAGACCTGTCCTCTGCTTCTACATTACTCTGTGCTCCTCTTTCTAGACCTGTCCTCTGCTTCTACATTACTCTGTGCTCCTCCTTCTAGACCTGTCCCCTGCTTCTAAATTACTCTGTGCTCCTCCTTCTAGACCTGTCCTCTGCTTCTACACTACTCTGTGCTCCTCCTTCTAGACCTGTCCTCTACCTTCTACATTACTCTGTGCTCCTCCTTCTAGACCTGTCCTCTACTTCTACATTACTCTGTGCTCCTCCTTCTAGACCCGTCCTCTGCCTTCTATATTACTCTATGCTCCTCCTTCTAGACCTGTGTCTACCTTCTACATTACTCTGTGCTCCTCCTTCTAGACCTGTCCTCTGCTTCTAAATTACTTTGCTCCTCCTTCTAGACCTGTCCTCTTCTTCTACATTACTCTGTGCTCTTCCTTCTAGAATTGTACACCACCTTCTAGACCGGTCCTCTGCCTCCTACATTACTCTGTGCTCCTCCTTCTAGACCTGTCCTCTGCTTCTACATTACTCTGTGCTCTTCCCTATAGACCTGTCCTCTGCCTTCTACATTACTCTGTGCTGATCCTTCTAGACCTGTGTCTACCTTCTACATTACTCTGTGCTCCTCCTTCTACATCTGTCCTCTGCTTCTACATTACTCTGTGCTCCTCCTTCTAGACCTGTCCTCTGCTTCTACATTACTCTGTGCTCCTCCTTCTAGACCTGTCCTCTGCTTCTACATTACTTTGTGCTCCTCCTTCTAGACCGGTCCTCTGCTTCTACATTACTCTGTGCTCCTCCTTCTAGACCTGTCCTCTGCTTCTACATTACTCTGTGCTCTTCCCTATAGACCTGTCCTCTGCCTTCTACATTACTCTGTGCTGATCCTTCTAGACCTGTGTCTACCTTCTACATTACTCTGTGCTCCTCCTTCTACATCTGTCCTCTGCTTCTACATTACTCTGTGCTCCTCCTTCTAGACCTGTCCTCTGCTTCTACATTACTCTGTGCTCCTCCTTCTAGACCTGTCCTCTGCTTCTACATTACTTTGTGCTCCTCCTTCTAGACCGGTCCTCTGCTTCTACATTACTCTGTGCTCCTCCTTCTAGACTTGTCCTCCGCTTCTACATTACCATGTTCTTCTCCTTTTAGACCTGTCCTTTGCTTCTACATTACTCTGTGCTCCTCCTTCTACACCTGTCCTCTGCTTCTACATTACTCTGTGCTTCTCCTTCTAGACCTGTCCTCTGCTTCTACATTACCCCGTGCTCCTCCTTCTAGACCTGTGTCTACCTTCTACATTACTCTGTGCTCCTCCTTTTAGACCTGTCCTCTGCTTCAACACTACTCTGTGCTCCTCCTTCTAGACCTGTCCTCTGCTTCTACATTACTCTGTGCTCCTTCTAGACCTGTCCTCTGCTTCTAAATTACACTGTGCTCCTCCTTCTAGACCTGTCCTCTACCTTCTACATTACTCTGTGCTCCTCCTTCTAGACCTGTCCTCTACCTTCTACATTACTATGTGCTCCTCCTTCTAGACCTGTCCTCTACGTCTACATTAATCTGTGCTCCTCCTTCTAGACCTGTCCCCTGCTTCTACATTACTCTGTGCTCCTCCTTCTAGACCTGTCCCCTGCTTCTACATTACTCTGTGCTCCTCCTTCTAGACCTGTCCTCTGCTTCTAAATTACTCTGTGCTCCTCCTTCTAGACCCGTCCTCTGCCTTTTATATTACTCTGTGCTCCTCCTTCTAGACCTATCCTCTGCTTCTACATTACTCTGTGCTCCTCCTTCTAGACCTGTCCTCTGCTTCTATATTAATCTGTGCTCCTCCTTCTAGACCTGTCCCTTGCTTCTACATACTCTGTGCTCCTCCTTCTAGACCTGTCCTCTGCTTCTACATTACTCTGTGCTCTTCCTTCTAGAATTGTACACCACCTTCTAGACCGGTCCTCTGCCTCCTACATTACTTTGTGCTCCTCTTTCTAGACCTGTCCTCTGCTTCTACATTACTCTGTGCTCCTCCTTCTAGACCTGTCCTCTACTTCTATATTACTCTGTGCTCCTCCTTCTAGACATGTCCACTGCCTTCTACATTACTCTGTGCTCCTCTCTCTAGACCTGTCCTCTGCTTCTACATTACTCTGTGCTCCTCCTTCTAGACCTGTCCTCTGCTTCTAAATTACTCTGTGCTCCTCCGTCTAGACCTGTCCTCTGCTTCTACATTACTATGTGCTCCTCCTTCTAGACCTGTCCTCTACCTTCTACATTACTCTGTGCTCCCCCTTCTAGACCTGTCCTCTACCTTCAACATTACTCTGTTCTCCTCCTTCTAGCCCTGTCCTCTGCTTCTACATTACTCTGTGCTCCTCCTTCCAGACCTGTCCTCTGCTTCTACATTACCCTGTGCTCCTCCTTCTAGACCTGTCCCCTACCTTCTACATTACTCTGTGCTTCTCCTTCTAGCCCTGTCCTCTGCTTCTAAATTACTCTGTGCTCCTTCTTCTAGACCTGTCCTCTGCTTCTACATTACTCCGTGCAATTCCTTCTAGACCTGTCCTCTACCTGCTACATTACTCTGTGCTCCTCCTTCTAGACCTGTCCACCACCTTCTACATTACTCTGTGCTCCTTCTTCTAGACCTGTCCTCTGCTTCTACATTACTCTGTGCTCCTCTTTCTAGACCTGTCCTCTGCTTCTACATTACTCTGTGCTCCTCCTTCTAGACCTGTCCCCTGCTTCTAAATTACTCTGTGCTCCTCCTTCTAGACCTGTCCTCTGCCTTCTACATTACTCTGTGCTGATCCTTCTAGACCTGTGTCTACCTTCTACATTACTCTGTGCTCCTCCTTCTACATCTGTCCTCTGCTTCTACATTACTCTGTGCTCCTCCTTCTAGACCTGTCCTCTGCTTCTACATTACTCTGTGCTCCTCCTTCTAGACCTGTCCTCTGCTTCTACATTACTTTGTGCTCCTCCTTCTAGACCGGTCCTCTGCTTCTACATTACTCTGTGCTCCTCCTTCTAGACTTGTCCTCCGCTTCTACATTACCATGTTCTTCTCCTTTTAGACCTGTCCTTTGCTTCTACATTACTCTGTGCTCCTCCTTCTACACCTGTCCTCTGCTTCTACATTACTCTGTGCTTCTCCTTCTAGACCTGTCCTCTGCTTCTACATTACCCCGTGCTCCTCCTTCTAGACCTGTGTCTACCTTCTACATTACTCTGTGCTCCTCCTTTTAGACCTGTCCTCTGCTTCAACACTACTCTGTGCTCCTCCTTCTAGACCTGTCCTCTGCTTCTACATTACTCTGTGCTCCTTCTAGACCTGTCCTCTGCTTCTAAATTACACTGTGCTCCTCCTTCTAGACCTGTCCTCTACCTTCTACATTACTCTGTGCTCCTCCTTCTAGACCTGTCCTCTACCTTCTACATTACTATGTGCTCCTCCTTCTAGACCTGTCCTCTACGTCTACATTAATCTGTGCTCCTCCTTCTAGACCTGTCCCCTGCTTCTACATTACTCTGTGCTCCTCCTTCTAGACCTGTCCCCTGCTTCTACATTACTCTGTGCTCCTCCTTCTAGACCTGTCCTCTGCTTCTAAATTACTCTGTGCTCCTCCTTCTAGACCCGTCCTCTGCCTTTTATATTACTCTGTGCTCCTCCTTCTAGACCTATCCTCTGCTTCTACATTACTCTGTGCTCCTCCTTCTAGACCTGTCCTCTGCTTCTATATTAATCTGTGCTCCTCCTTCTAGACCTGTCCCTTGCTTCTACATACTCTGTGCTCCTCCTTCTAGACCTGTCCTCTGCTTCTACATTACTCTGTGCTCTTCCTTCTAGAATTGTACACCACCTTCTAGACCGGTCCTCTGCCTCCTACATTACTTTGTGCTCCTCTTTCTAGACCTGTCCTCTGCTTCTACATTACTCTGTGCTCCTCCTTCTAGACCTGTCCTCTACTTCTATATTACTCTGTGCTCCTCCTTCTAGACATGTCCACTGCCTTCTACATTACTCTGTGCTCCTCTCTCTAGACCTGTCCTCTGCTTCTACATTACTCTGTGCTCCTCCTTCTAGACCTGTCCTCTGCTTCTAAATTACTCTGTGCTCCTCCGTCTAGACCTGTCCTCTGCTTCTACATTACTATGTGCTCCTCCTTCTAGACCTGTCCTCTACCTTCTACATTACTCTGTGCTCCCCCTTCTAGACCTGTCCTCTACCTTCAACATTACTCTGTTCTCCTCCTTCTAGCCCTGTCCTCTGCTTCTACATTACTCTGTGCTCCTCCTTCCAGACCTGTCCTCTGCTTCTACATTACCCTGTGCTCCTCCTTCTAGACCTGTCCCCTACCTTCTACATTACTCTGTGCTTCTCCTTCTAGCCCTGTCCTCTGCTTCTAAATTACTCTGTGCTCCTTCTTCTAGACCTGTCCTCTGCTTCTACATTACTCCGTGCAATTCCTTCTAGACCTGTCCTCTACCTGCTACATTACTCTGTGCTCCTCCTTCTAGACCTGTCCACCACCTTCTACATTACTCTGTGCTCCTTCTTCTAGACCTGTCCTCTGCTTCTACATTACTCTGTGCTCCTCTTTCTAGACCTGTCCTCTGCTTCTACATTACTCTGTGCTCCTCCTTCTAGACCTGTCCCCTGCTTCTAAATTACTCTGTGCTCCTCCTTCTAGACCTGTCCTCTGCTTCTACACTACTCTGTGCTCCTCCTTCTAGACCTGTCCTCTACCTTCTACATTACTCTGTGCTCCTCCTTCTAGACCTGTCCTCTACTTCTACATTACTCTGTGCTCCTCCTTCTAGACCCGTCCTCTGCCTTCTATATTACTCTATGCTCCTCCTTCTAGACCTGTGTCTACCTTCTACATTACTCTGTGCTCCTCCTTCTAGACCTGTCCTCTGCTTCTAAATTACTGTGCTCCTCCTTCTAGACCTGTCCTCTTCTTCTCCATTACTCTGTGCTCCTCCTTCTAGACCTGTCCTCTGCTTCTACATTACTCTGTGCTCTTCCTTCTAGAATTGTACACCACCTTCTAGACCCGTCCTCTGCCTCCTACATTACTTTGTGCTCCTCTTTCTAGACCTGTCCTCTGCTTCTACATTACTCTGTGCTCCTCCTTCTAGACCTGTCCTCTACTTCTATATTACTCTGTGCTCCTCCTTCTAGACATGTCCACTGCCTTCTACATTACTCTGTGCTCCTCTCTCTAGACCTGTCCTCTGCTTCTACATTACTCTGTGCTCCTCCTTCTAGACCTGTCCTCTGCTTCTAAATTACTCTGTGCTCCTCCTTCTAGACCTGTCCTCTGCTTCTACATTACTATGTGCTCCTCCTTCTAGACCTGTCCTCTACCTTCTACATTACTCTGTGCTCCCCCTTCTAGACCTGTCCTCTACCTTCAACATTATTCTGTTCTCCTCCTTCTAGCCCTGTCCTCTGCTTCTACATTACTCTGTGCTCCTCCTTCCAGACCTGTCCTCTGCTTCTACATTACCCTGTGCTCCTCCTTCTAGACCTGTCCCCTACCTTCTACATTACTCTGTGCTTCTCCTTCTAGCCCTGACCTCTGCTTCTAAATTACTCTGTGCTCCTTCTTCTAGACCTGTCCTCTGCTTCTACATTACTCCGTGCAATTCCTTCTAGACCTGTCCTCTACCTGCTACATTACTCTGTGCTCCTCCTTCTAGACCTGTCCACCACCTTCTACATTACTCTGTGCTCCTTCTTCTAGACCTGTCCTCTGCTTCTACATTACTCTGTGCTCCTCTTTCTAGACTTGTCCTCTGCTTCTACATTACTCTGTGCTCCTCCTTCTAGACCTGTCCCCTGCTTCTACATTACTCTGTGCTCCTCCTTCTAGACCTGTCCCCTGCTTCTACATTACTCTGTGCTCATCCTTCTAGACCTGTCCTCTGCTTCTAAATTACTCTGTGCTCCTCCTTCTAGACCCGTCCTCTGCCTTTTATATTACTCTGTGCTCCTCCTTCTAGACCTATCCTCTGCTTCTACATTATTCTGTGCTCCTCCTTCTAGACCTGTCCTCTGTTTCTACATTACTCTGTGCTCCTCCTTCTAGACCTGTCCTCTGCTTCTACATTACTCTGTGCTCCTCCTTCTAGACCTGTCCTCTGCTTCTACATTACTCTGTGCTCCTCCTTCTAGACCTGTCCTCTGCTTCTACATTACTCTGTGCTCCTCCTTCTAGACCCGTCCTCTGCTTCTACATTACTCTCTGCTTCTCCTTCTAGACCTGTCCTCTGCTTCTACATTACTCTGTGCTTCTCCTCCTAGACCTGTCCTCTACTTCTACATTACTCTGTGCTCCTCCTTCTAGACCTGTCCTCTGCTTCTACATTACTCTGTGCTCCTCCCTCTAGACCTGTCCTATGCTTCTACATTACTCTGTGATCCTCCTTCTAGACCTGTCCTCTGCTTCTACATTACTCTATGCTGCTCCTTCTAGACCTGTCCCCTGCTTCTACATTACTCTGTGATCCTCCTTCTAGACCTGTTCTCTGCTTCTACATTACTCTGTGCTCCTTCTTCTAGACCTGTCCTCTGCTTCTACATTACCCCGTGCTCCTCCTTCTAGACCTGTGTCTACCTTCTACATTACTCTGTGCTCCTACTTCTAGTCCCGTCCTCTGCTTCAACATTACTCTGTGCTCCTCCTTCTAGACATGTCCATTGCCTTATACATTACTCTGTGCTCCTCCCTCTAGACCTGTCCTCTGCTTCTACATTACTCTGTGCTCCTCCTTCTAGACCTGTCCTCTGCTTCTACATTACTCTGTGCTCCTCCTTCTAGACCTGTCCTCTACTTCTACATTCCTCTGTGCTCTTCCTTCTAAACCCGTCCTCTGCCTTCCACATTACTCTGTGCTCCTCCTTCTAGACCTGTCCGCTGCCTTCTACATTACGCTATGCTGCTCCTTCTAGACCTGTCCCCTGCTTCTACATTACTCTGTGCTCTTCCTTCTAGAATTGTACACCACCTTCTAGACCGGTCCTCTGCCTCCTACATTACTTTGTGCTTCTCTTTCTAGACCTGTCCTCTGCTTCTACATTACTCTGTGCTCCTCCTTCTAGACCTGTCCTCAGCTTCTATATTAATCAGTGCTCCTCCTTCTAGACCTGTCCCCTGCTTCTACATTACTCTGTGCTCCTCCTTCTATACCTGTCCTCTGCTTCTACATTACTCTGTGCTCCTCCGTCTAGACCTGTCCTCTTGCTTCTACATAATTCTGTGCTCCTCCTTCTAGACCTGTCCTTTGCTTCTAAATTACTCTGTGCTCCTCCTTCTAGACCTGTCCCCTGCTTCTACATTACTCTATGCTACTCCTTCTAGACCTGTCCTCTGCCTTCTACATTACTCTGTGCTCCTCCTTCTAGACCTGTCCTCTGCCTTCTACATTACTTTATGCTCCTCCATCTAGACCTGTCCTCTGCTTCTACATTACTCTGTGCTCCTCCTTCTAGACCTGTCCTTTGCTTCTACATTACTCTGTGCTCCTCCCTCTAGACCTGTCCTCTGCTTCTACATTACTCTATGCTGCTCCTTCTAGACATGTCCTTTGCTTCTACATTACTCTGTGCTCCTCCTTTTAGACCTGTCCTCTGCTTCTACATTACTCTGTTCTCCTCCTTCTAGACCTGTCCTCTGCTTCTACATTACTCTGTGCTCCTCCTTCTAGACCTGTCCTCTGCTTCTACATTACTCTGTGCTCCTCCTAGTCCCGTCTTCTGCTTCAACATTACTCTGTGCTCCTCCTTCTAGACCTGTCCTCTGCTTCTACATTACTCTGTGCTCTTCCCTATAGACCTGTCCTCTGCCTTCTACATTACTCTGTGCTGATCCTTCTAGACCTGTGTCTACCTTCTACATTACTCTGTGCTCCTCCTTCTACATCTGTCCTCTGCTTCTACATTACTCTGTGCTCCTCCTTCTAGACCTGTCCTCTGCTTCTACATTACTCTGTGCTCCTCCTTCTAGACCTGTCCTCTGCTTCTACATTACTTTGTGCTCCTCCTTCTAGACCGGTCCTCTGCTTCTACATTACTCTGTGCTCCTCCTTCTAGACTTGTCCTCCGCTTCTACATTACCATGTTCTTCTCCTTTTAGACCTGTCCTTTGCTTCTACATTACTCTGTGCTCCTCCTTCTACACCTGTCCTCTGCTTCTACATTACTCTGTGCTTCTCCTTCTAGACCTGTCCTCTGCTTCTACATTACCCCGTGCTCCTCCTTCTAGACCTGTGTCTACCTTCTACATTACTCTGTGCTCCTCCTTTTAGACCTGTCCTCTGCTTCAACACTACTCTGTGCTCCTCCTTCTAGACCTGTCCTCTGCTTCTACATTACTCTGTGCTCCTTCTAGACCTGTCCTCTGCTTCTAAATTACACTGTGCTCCTCCTTCTAGACCTGTCCTCTACCTTCTACATTACTCTGTGCTCCTCCTTCTAGACCTGTCCTCTACCTTCTACATTACTATGTGCTCCTCCTTCTAGACCTGTCCTCTACGTCTACATTAATCTGTGCTCCTCCTTCTAAACCCGTCCTCTGCCTTTTATATTATTCTGTGCTCCTCCTTCTAGACCTGTCCGCTGCCTTCTACATTACTCTACGCTGCTCCTTCTAGACCTGTCCCCTGCTTCTATATTACTCTGTGCTCTTCCTTCTAGAATTGTACACCACCTTCTAGACCGGTCCTCTGCCTCCTACATTACTTTGTGCTCCTCTTTCTAGACCTGTCCTCTGCTTCTACATTACTCTGTGCTCCTCCTTCTAGACCTGTCCTCTGCTTCTATATTAATCTGTGCTCCTCCTTCTAGACCTGTCCCATGCTTCTACATACTCTGTGCTCCTCCTTCTAGACCTGTCCTCTGCTTCTACATTACTCTGTGCTCTTCCTTCTAGAATTGTACACCACCTTCTAGACCGGTCCTCTGCCTCCTACATTACTTTGTGCTCCTCTTTCTAGACCTGTCCTCTGCTTCTACATTACTCTGTGCTCCTCCTTCTAGACCTGTCCTCTACTTCTATATTACTCTGTGCTCCTCCTTCTAGACATGTCCACTGCCTTCTACATTACTCTGTGCTCCTCTCTCTAGACCTGTCCTCTGCTTCTACATTACTCTGTGCTCCTCCTTCTAGACCTGTCCTCTGCTTCTAAATTACTCTGTGCTCCTCCTTCTAGACCTGTCCTCTGCTTCTACATTACTATGTGCTCCTCCTTCTAGACCTGTCCTCTACCTTCTACATTACTCTGTGCTCCCCCTTCTAGACCTGTCCTCTACCTTCAACTTTACTCTGTTCTCCTCCTTCTAGCCCTGTCCTCTGCTTCTACATTACTCTGTGTTCCTCCTTCCAGACCTGTCCTCTGCTTCTACATTACCCTGTGCTCCTCCTTCTAGACCTGTCCCCTACCTTCTACATTACTCTGTGCTTCTCCTTCTAGCCCTGTCCTCTGCTTCTAAATTACTCTGTGCTCCTTCTTCTAGACCTGTCCTCTGCTTCTACATTACTCCGTGCAATTCCTTCTAGACCTGTCCTCTACCTGCTACATTACTGTGTGCTCCTCCTTCTAGACCTGTCCTCTTCTTCTACATTATTCTGTGCTCCTCCTTCTAGACCTGTCCGCTGCCTTCTACATTACTCTATGCTGCTCCTTCTACACCTGTGCCCTGCTTCTACATTACTCTGTGCTCTTCCTTCTAGAATTGTACACCACCTTCTAGACCGGTCCTCTGCCTCCTACATTACTTTGTGCTCCTCTTTCTAGACCTGTCCTCTGCTTCTACATTACTCTGTGCTCCTCCTTCTAGACCTGTCCTCTGCTTCTATATTAATCTGTGCTCCTCCTTCTAGACCTGTCCTCTGCTTCTACATTACTCTGTGCTCCTCCTCCTACACCTGTCCCCTACTTCTACATATCTCTGTGCTCCTCCTTCTAGACCTGTCCTCTGTTTCTACATTACCCTGTGCTCCTCCTTCTAGACCTGTCTTCTGCTTCTAAATTACTCTGTGCTCCTCCTTCTAGACCTGTCCTCTGCCTTCTACATTACTCTATGCTGCTCCTTTTAGACCTGTCTCCTGCTTCTACATTACTCTATGCTGCTCCTTTTAGACCTGTCCCCTGCTTCTACATTACTCTGTGCTCCTCCTTCTAGACCTGTCCTTTGCTTCTACATTACTCTGTGCTCCTCCTTCTAGACCTGTCCTCTGTTTCTACATTACTCTGTGCTCCTCCTTCTAGACCTGTCCTCTGCTTCTACATTATTCTGTGCTCCTCCTTCTAGACCTGTCCTCTGCTTCTACATTTCTCTGTGCTCCTCCTTCTAGACCTGTCCACCACCTTCTACATTACTCTGTGCTTCTCCTTCTAGACCTGTTCTCTGCTTCTACATTACTCTGTGCTCCTCCTTCTAGACCTGTCCACCACCTTCTACATTACTCTGCTCCTCCTTCTAGACCTGTTTTCTGCTTCTACATTACTCTGTGCTCCTCCTTCTAGACCTGTCCTCTGCTTCAACATTACTCTGTGCTCCTCCTTCTAGACCCTTCCTTTGCTTCTACATTACTCTGTGCTTCTCCTACTAGACCTGTCCTCTGCTTCTACATTACCCCGTGCTCCTCCTTCTAGACCTGTGTCTACCTTCTACATTACTCTGTGCTCCTCCTTCTAGACCTGTCCTCTGCTTCTACATTACTCTGTGCTCCTCCTTCTAGACCTGTCCTCTGCTTCTACATTACCCCGTGCTCCTCCTTCTAGACCTGTGTCTACCTTCTAAATTACTCTGTGCTCCTCCTTCTAGACCTGTCCTCTGCTTCTACATTACTCTGTGCTCCTGCTTTTTTTTTTTAAATCAAACCAGTTTTTATTGATAGTACAACATACATTATAAATATAGTGTATATCTATTCAATTCCAACAATCAATAAATTTTCAGTTTTGTACAGAATATTCAGTTACATTTAACATAACTCCCCCTTCCCTCCAACCGAACTCCCCCCCCCGCAGTATCTCCTTCTTTCCCTGGCTCGTACATTTTCTCTCCCGCATCATACTGATATATTCATAAGCGATCTCCTGATCATGTCTCCTCAATCTGCCTCCTACCTCCCTGCCGTGCCATAGTTATGTATCCACTTTCCCCATTGTTTATCATGTTTGTGTGTTGCTCCTCGTTTCTGATATATCCGATGTTCTAACGACACCGTGTGATTAACATATCCTACCAGTTCAGACACATCCGGGGGATCCGCGTTCAGCCAATATTTTACTATTAGCTTCCTAGCGTGGTATAAAACTTTTTTAATAGCCAGTAATTCAGCCCCATCTCCTCCCTCCTCCCCCATACAGCCCAACATAAAGATCTTAGGTTCCAACGGGAAATCCCTCCCATATACTCTCGCTACCATGCCTCCAACCTCCTTCCAGTAGTCATTCAGCATCGGACAGTCCCAGAACATATGCTTTATGTCTGCCCCATCAAACGAACACCTGGGACATTCCTTCGTTGGTCTGAGCCGCATTTGCCTTAACACCTTAGGTGTCCTATACACCCTATGCAGGAGAAAAAGTTGTGACCGCCTATGTGCTACATTAATGGCCAGCATTTTGGGCGATTCGAGTATCTCCTCCCACTCTTCATCTGTTATAGTCCCCACATCTTCTTCCCATTTGCGTCTGATCTCCCCCATCGGATCTCCAAGGAATTTGGAAAGTAATGTACTATATATCACAGAGATAATCCCCTTAGTGTCCTTTGCCCCCAATACCTGTTCCATCGCTCCCATAGTGGAGCAGCTCAAGTCCACCGACCTACCCTGGGCCTGTGCTGCGTGACGCAACTGGAGGTACTGATAGAACATCCGATGTGGGAGTCCAAACTCCTCCTGCAATTGTGAGAACAATTTGAGACTTCCTCCCTCATATAACTGGTATACATATCTGACCCCTGCTTGTTCCCATTCCTGAAAGCCTGCCAAGATACAAAATTCCCATAGGTATGGATTGTCCCATAGAGGCATATAGTTGGAGCACCCTGTAACGCCCAATATTTTCTTGCATTC
Organism: Rhinoderma darwinii; assembly: GCF_050947455.1. Classification (NCBI taxonomy): domain Eukaryota; kingdom Metazoa; phylum Chordata; class Amphibia; order Anura; family Rhinodermatidae; genus Rhinoderma; species Rhinoderma darwinii. The sequence continues at coordinate 665,926,756 of NC_134687.1, forward strand.
CCACCAGATCCTATGTATCAATAGCAAAGTTGGTTTCCCTTTCGCCTCCCTCCGCAACTTATGAGACTCCATGGCCTCCAGTATATCCGTGCACTGACTCAAATAATACACCAGTTTCCCACTAGAGTCCCACTCTTCCCTATTCTTCCAACCTTTAAAGTGTTGCACTTGGGCTGCTAGATAATATATCCACGCATTTGGAATAGCCAATCCTCCCTGGTCTGTTGGTAATTGTAATTTTTCAAATTTAATCCTGGGGATCCCCCTTTTCCACACCAAGTCCCTAAACAAATTATGTATTCTCCTGAACCAGTACTTAGGCAACCACACTGGGGCATTATGCACAACATAAAGAACCTGAGGCATCAGAATCATTTTAATCAGGTTTGCTCTTCCTAGCGCTGAAAGTGGTAGCCCAAGCCATATTCTAGTCTTTTCTTTTAGTTTGTCCAATAATGGTTTTACATTCAGTGCGACAAAATCCTGCACCCTTGCCGAGACCGTAATCCCCAGATATTTAAATTCCTTAACACAAGGTATATCAATTCCCCCCCCCCCCCCTGCAGTGGCACCTCTAATGACTTGAGTGGCAATAATGCCGACTTGCTCCAATTAATTTGCAACCCTGAAAATTTACCAAACCGTTCCAATACGGTCATTATCACAGGCAGTGATCGATCTATCTCTCCCAGAAATAGCAAAATATCATCCGCATATAGTGCAATGCGTTCCTCCAGGTTCCCACATCGAAACCCTTCTATACCCGGATGTTGCCTTACTATGTTTGCCAGAGGTTCGATCGCTATAGCGAATAGTAACGGGGAAAGTGGACATCCCTGATGCGTCCCCCTCCCCAATCTAAAAGAGTCTGACATCCTTCCATTGGCTCTGATTCTAGCCACCGGTTCCTTATACAATAATTTTACCCATGTTATAAAATTTCTCCCAAAACCAAACCGCTCCAAAACAGCCCACAAATACCCCCACTCCACGCTGTCAAATGCCTTGGCAGCGTCTAAGGACAGCACTGCTCTACACTGCGCATCTGCAGCATCTGTCTGCAAATTCAAGAATAATCTTTGTATATTAATCGCTGTAGATCTTGATGGCATGAATCCCGACTGATCCGGGCCCACTACTTTAGTTACCACTCTTGTCACCCTGTTAGCCAGAGCCTTTGCCAAAATTTTAACATCAGCGGGCAGCAGGAATATTGGTCTATAAGAATCTGGCTGTGTTCGATCTTTACCCTCCTTGGGAATGACCACTATTGCTGCTTCATACATAGTCTGCGGTAATCGCCCCCTGGTAAAACTATCTTGGAACACCTTCATCAAATCTGGCAGAAGCTCCCCCCCCATATGTTTTGTACAGCTGAGTAGGTATTCCGTCCATCCCTGGAGCCTTTTCATTTGCCATAGAGCTCACCGCTTCCTGCAATTCCTCCAAAGTAATTGGCTCCTCAAGCCACTCTCTCTCCTCCTCCCCCACAGTAACCCACGTCATTTCCGCCAAATAGTCTGTCAGAAGATCTTCTGGATAATCTACCCTCGTGCGATACAGCTCAGTGTAAAAGGACTTCAACACTCCCAGTATATCCCCTGTTTCTCCCACCAGTGTCCCGTCTTTATCCTGCAATTGGTGGATGAACGCACCCTCCCGCTGGGGCCTAGCCATATTTGTCAACAATCTACCCGTCATTTCTCCCTCCTCATAGTATTTTTGTTGCAAAAACAACCTTTTATTAGCTGCTTGTTCCAGCTGATGTTCCTTTAGTAGTTTTTGGGCGACCTTCCACTGGGCCAAAGTTTCTACTGTATTATTAGCGATATGATTCTCCTCGGTTAACGTCACCCTTCCCCTCAGATGTTCTCCCACGTGTCTTGATTTATTCTTTATGATCGTGATCTCCCGAATATACACCCCCCTTATATTTGCTTTCATAGCGTCCCATAGGATATCCATAGGAACCGTACCTTTATTAAACTCAAATACTCCTGCAGGCTCGTATTTATTATCTCCTCCCCCACTAGGTGTATCCAGAACGGATTTAGCTTCCAGTGCAGTCTTAGCCCCCCCATCTGTGGGCTGGTTCGGACATTCAGTATCATCGGGGAGTGATCAGACAATGACCTTGGCAGATATTCCACCCCCTCCACGCACTCAATCCCTAACCCGTTACTAAACATCAAATCTATTCTGGATAATGACCCATAGGTAGATGACACACAAGAATATTGCGTAGTAGAGGGCCATTTTGCCCGCCAAATAACTGTATACCCAACCTCCGTCATGTATTTCCCAAACCGCGTCAGAGCAGCCTCTCCTACCCCCCCCCCCCTTTGGAAATTTATCGCACCTTTTATCCATTACGTTGTTGAAATCTCCCATTAGTATAGTCGGAACCATAGGCCAACTAGCCAACCTCTCCAACACTTCTCTTATTGGAACCACAGAGTATGGGGGAGGTACATATAGTACTACGATTATACATTCCCAGTTAAACAGTTTACAATGTACCCCTACATATCTACCCTCTCCATCTCTAAAGGAAGCCAAACAGCAAAAAGGTACATCCCTATGAACCAGGAGACTAACCCCCCTCGAGTATGTGGAATGAAAGGAGTGGAAACTGTGCCTAATCCAAGCCCTATGTGCCTGTTGCACAGTATCAGCGGTAAGATGCGTTTCCTGTAGTCCCATCACACCAGCAGACTGTCCTTTCAGGAAATCGAATATAGCTCGCCGTTTTGTTGCCTCCCCCATACCTCTCACATTCCATGACAAAAGATTTACCCTACCCCCCATCTAGCCATTTCTTTTATCTGACAGTGGCAATTACCGTTGAATCCAGTGTCAATCAGAGCATACTGCATTTCAAACTCCCTTTCCCTCCAAAACATTTTCCCCCCTCCACCCACCTCCCTAACCCACCCAACTTTACATAAACTTACCCTCCAAAGAGGGCCCGGGCTGGCGAAGAAACCTCCACCAATGTGACTATTCAGCTTCCCATTCACATTGCAGAAATACATCTCTTCCCGCAATATAAACCTAAGAACCACAAACCTCCCGCCACCTTACCACAATAGACATATAGCATTTCTGTGACTCAGATAACTCATATTTCAATTAAACTGACAGCTCTGTCTCCCCCTCTCACCATTATAAACATATAAACTGCAGACCCACATTAGAACAACAAATAAATGCAGAAAACAGTGCCTTATTCCTCTGCGCAGCTCATCCTTCTTCTTTTTCATAAAAATCAGAGTCCCCCTTCAGCCATCCACCTGATGATCACACCGCATCTTCCCCTCGATCCTGACGAAGGCGATCTTCGTGACTATCCAGCCATCTCAGCGCATCTTTTGAGTTCTCAAAAAATTGTACGGATCCCAGCGCCGCAACCCGAAGCTTCGCCGGGTACAGCATTGAATATTGAACACGCAGATTCCTCAGTCGTCGTTTAATATCCATAAATTGCATCCTTCTTTTCTGAACCTCTGCAGAAAAATCTGGGTAAAATGACACTTTCACACCATTCACCCGTATATCTTGCTTTTCCCGGGCCTGCCGAAGAGTTAAATCTCTGTCTTTATAATGAAGCAACTTTACCAACACAGGTCTTGGCGGCCGTCCAGGTGGGCCAGGGCGAGTTGGTAGTCTATGGGCTCTTTCCACCGCAAACAGTGGGGTCAGCGACTCCTTACCAAACACCTCCAGTAGCCATTTTTCAAAATAGGAATCCGGGTTGGACCCTTCTACTTTTTCAGGAATTCCCACCATCCTCACATTATTTCGACGTAGGCGATTCTCCAGATCATCAGCTTTAGATAACAGGTAATTAACATCCACAGCTACCGCATTTACATCCCTCCTTATGGGCAGCATTCTGTCTTCCAATTCGCTGACCCTGCCTTCCACCGCTGTTGTTCGTTCCGAAACTTTCTGTAGATCGTGACGTATAATGGAGATATCCTCCTTAACTCCGCCCACCTGGCAGGTAAGTTTAGCTAGCGTGGCATTACATAGGCTTACCGCCGAAAAAACATCCGCCAGCGTGGGTCCAGGCTTATTCAAGCTATGTGAGCCTCGATCCAGCCCTCCTCCTGAGCTGCCTGCAGCATCTTCTCCATTCTCCTCCTCCTCCTCTGACTCCATCTGTGCCCTCAGCGGTTCATACCTAGACCCTGAGCGGCCTGTCTGCTCTTTCCCTCCGTCTGACATCTCTCCATCAGCAGCTGCCTTCATGGGTATCTTTCTGGCAAAGCGCTCCAGCCAGGATGCCGCCGCCCCTCTCAAATCCCTGCTCTCTGCCATCATGCACGTGTCGGCGCCATCTTGTAAGCGCAGCTCACCGTCCTCTGCCGCCTTAGACTTTCTGGAACGGGTCATTACAGCCTCCAACAGCTCCAGAGTCGTGTCCACAGATTCTCCTCCTTCTCCCCTCTCTGCACAGGTATGTCTCCGTTAGGAGAGTTCAGCCACAGGATATGTACCAGGATATCGGCAGCGGGAGCTCCGGTTCCTGCGTCCGCTCACATATGCCGCTAAGCCACGCCCCTGTGCTCCTGCTTTTAGACCTGTCCTCTACCTTCTACATTACTCTGTGCTCCTCCTTCTAGACCCGTCCTCTGCCTTTTATATTACTCTGTGCTCCTCCTTCTAGACCTGTCCTCTGCTTCTACATTATTCTGTGCTCCTCCTTCTAGACCTGTCCGCTGCCTTCTACATTACTCTATGCTGCTCCTTCTAGACCTGTCCCCTGCTTCTACATTACTCTGTGCTCTTCCTTCTAGAATTGTACACCACCTTCTAGACCGGTCCTCTGCCTCCTACATTACTTTGTGCTCCTCTTTCTAGACCTGTCCTCTGCTTCTACATTACTTTGTGCTCCTCCTTCTAGACCTGTCCTCTGCTTCTACATACTCTGTGCTCCTCCTTCTAGACCTGTCCTCTGCTTCTATATTAATCTGTGCTCCTCCTTCTAGACCTGTCCCCTGCTTCTACATACTCTGTGCTCCTCCTTCTAGACCTGTCCTCTGCTTCTACATTACTCTGTGCTCCTCCTCCTACACCTGTCCCCTACTTCTACATATCTCTGTGCTCCTCCTTCTAGACCTGTCCTCTGTTTCTACATTACTCTGTGCTCCTCCTTCTAGACCTGTCCTCTGCTTCTACATTACTCTGTGCTCCTCCTTCTAGACCTGTCCTCTGCTTCTACATTACTCTATGCTGCTCCTTTTAGAACCCAATATGTTTTTTGCCACTTGTGATGTAGAATCGTTGTACACGAACATCAGACATCAGGATGGTTTACAGGCGGTGTCATATTTTCTGGGGATGACTGACATTGATTCCATCACGGCCCAGTTCATTCTCACCCTTATGGAATTTGTGCTTACACATAATTTTTTCAACTTTAACGGTTCCTTCTACCTACAGCTCCAGGGTACGGCGATGGGGGCGGCTTGTGCACCTTCATATGCCAACCTGTTCCTGGGGCTGTGGGAGAGGGACCTCTTCCTGTCGGACCGGATATCGTCGGTGAGTCAAGTGGTCCTTTGGACCAGATTCATTGACGATATCTTCATCATCTGGCAAGGCACATAAGATGAATTTGAACTCTTCATGGGTGAACTGAACGTCAATGATTTTAACATTCGATTGACATGGAAAGTCAACCGCATGGCCATTGACTTTTTGGATATACTAATCAAACGTGATGACGTGGGTTTTTCCTCTTCAGACCCCAGACACATGATTGAATTGATCCCAGTTGGTCAGTTCCTAAGAATAAGAGCATATGAGAGGGCACGCAGGTCTACGCGAACTCAACTACTCCACCCTGCCATTAAGAAATCAGATGATTTTAAAATAAGGTATGTTACTACCTATCACAATAAATGGGGGGAAATGCGCAAGTGTTTGTCAAAGCATTGGTCCGTTCTACAAACGGATGGCATTTTAGCCGAAATTCTGCCCACCAAACCGGCATTGGCATCAAGGAGAGCCAGGAATCTTCGGGATACACTTGTTCAAAGCTATCATCGACCACAAATGGCTAAACCTATCTTTGGTGCGTCAAAACCACGATGGGGCTGCCGCCCATGTGGTCGATGTATAGCTTGTCCAAATATTGTCAGCGGTGATGACTTTGTAGACTCAAAGGGCGAGACAACATATAAGATTACCTGGCCCATTGATTGTAACACGAAGGGGGTAATCTATTATGCATGCTGCCCTTGTCCAAAAATTTACATTGGTCTCACCACTATGGAACTTAAAATAAGAACAAGAGAACATGTTAACAGCATTGAGGCAGCGAGGGGTACGGCCCCTGACAACATTGATCTCTTGAAAACCCTGCCACGGCATTTCTTTCTTCACCACAATTGTGCATCTAAAGAGCTTAAAATTAAAGGCATTGATCACGTAGAGCTTGATTTGAGAGGAGGCTCTCTTATGCAAAAATTACTGCGAGTAGAATCTAAGTGGATTTGGAAACTCAAAACAATTCAACCAATGGGCTTGAATGAAACCCTGGGGTTTGCAGCGTTCCTGTAAGGGTGTTAGGATCTCTCATGGTGTTGTTGTTTTTAATCAATGTGTTTTGTGTACAGCAATAGCCATTTTTTAACATATGCTTGTTTTTTAGTTCTTCTAGTTTGCCACTTCTGCATGGTGTATTTGCTGTAATCTAACATTCGATTGACCTCCAGAGCCTGTGACAACTTCTTCCCCCTTACCATCTCAATGATACGTCCACTAGCGGATATTGATTGTACCATACATCTTGAACAGTGTGATATTGTATTTTGATTCAGTATGTTTGGCATGTACCTATATATGTTCTGTTGTTGCTTTTAATACAACACTTTATTACCTGGCGACACATCATTTACTATATCATTTATTATACTGTTTTCGGTGCACCGTGACATGCATGTAGCCATGCATCGAATTTTCATTACAATAACTATGCACCAAGCATTGGTTTATTACCAGGATATGATGCGTGTATTGGACATAAACACATGTGAAAATATATATTTTGGACATGTGTTGTTGCTTGATTGACACAACATATACTGCAACAATGTCACTATTTATAAATATGTCGAACACATAAACATACATCTACTAATCATTTGATATGTACTGTGTACGGTACCTTTTTAACAGTCATCTGCATTCACGCATTAACATATTGATCCATTATTTATGCTCTTATGTATTCATTACTCAACACTCATTCTTATTATTCACTCTGCTCACTCATTTATAGATTGATTCACCATTTACGGTTTTATGTATCTATTATTCAATCTTTATTTTTTTGATTCACGCACATCATTCACCCTCTTCACTCTCACCCAATTAGTTTACATACACTCACTGACAATATTTATGTTCACATTTATCACTCTCAGCTTATTGGTCTTTTCGCTTCACGTGCACGGTACCTGTGATCATTGTGGTTGCCTTAATTTAGTTTCATTTTTTCACTTGTTTTGTCCTTTATTGTTTTTTAATTTTTTCACTGGCACCAGTATATCATTACAACACATTGATATTTTATTGTTTATTCTATTATACTTTTGTTTTTCAGTTTACAACACATATAGACATTTACTCCTTTTGTAATTTAACATGGATCATGGTTAACAAAGGTCATCTGTGTTCGATGTGTTCATACGTGTATGTGCATAGCATTTTGCATTGTGGATATATGTGTATATGTATGGTCAATTGAATTTATATTTTTTGGGGCCATTCTGCTTATATATTTATTTATTCATGCTGATCACATTCATTGGCAGATTGAATCATGTGTATAGTTTATAGATTCGAGATTTGTATATACGTGTATTTATACTGATAGTTTATAGATTCGACATTTGCATATACGTGTATTTACACTTACACAGCATTTACATAGTATACATCATGTACTGTTGTACTTCTAACATTTTTGTACAGATTCTTCATATATCTTTATTTATTTATTTGTTTATATACATACACGTATTTATTCATTTGTATATATAATATATATCACTTCTACTAATCATGCTTTAGACTGGTTGTTTTGTACATTTTTGATTGTTGTGTTTTTACACGGTCATACAGGGACCAAGCGTTGTATATATATACACACACTAGCATCCTATGTGCACATTTCTTCATTGTCAATATTGTTTGTGTTCAAGTATTACTTTACCGCTCTGCTGTGCTGGTGACATGTGCATTAAAGGTATACAGTGCTTCAGCATAAACTTCCCTGAGGTGACACTTATTCATCTATTTATTCATGCTGTTTGCTATCTTTTTGTCCTTTCCATACGTTTCAAATAACAACACCATGCATTTCTCTTTGCTTTTCCTCTGTTGTGACTAACTATGTAGGGAAAGGTTAGGGACAGATAGTGTATCCATCCTCTTGCAGCAGCTCTGCACCTTTTCCATCCGGGCGCATTGCGCCCCTGTCGGCAACTGTGTGCGGTGGAGTGTTTTTTTGAGTGTGTACTTTCCTCTGCGCTGTGCGGCCGCGCGGGGTCGCGGCTCGGCACTCGGTGTCCTGGTTCAGGTTCGGATGCGGGACATGTGCTCCTTGCACCTTCTGCTTCCGGTCTCGTGACCCGGATGTTGATATGCCGGCCCGCGATTTCGCGCACACAGCTGATTCTATCTTTAACTTACCTGTTCTGTTCTGGCTGATTCTCTTTGTGGATTGGTGGGGGACTATTTAAAAGGCTGGAGAGTGGGCTATGACACCACCCCCAGACGAAGGCTTCCGGGCCGAAACGCGCGTCGGGGTGGACGCCAGTCACTTGCACTCTGTCATGGGTAAGAGACATGTGCACATCATGCACAGTTCATTAGGATATATCTCTATTTCCCGTTACTCGATGTACTTGTTCTCTCTGGAACTGTGATGTACTACTGCCCTAGACATACTGTGTAGACTAATTACCAATGTGTATATACTTTTGATGCATTTGTCTCCCAGTACCTTTTAGTGACCCATGGCTGGCTGTTTGAACACCATTATGACTGTTACTTAACACAGGTGTGCTCAGCCTGGTCGCACTGTGCTGTTCTGTGTGACGTGTTCTGGTTGTCCATTTTTTCTTGTGGTTTGCATCTCTACCAATTTTATATATGTGTTTATTTTAATTGATTCAATAAACTTTCATATTTTTTAACCCATTTTTCGTGTGTCAGACTCCTAGTTATAGGTTTTGCTGTTTCTACATTACTCTGTGCTCCTCCTTTTAGACCTGTCCTCTGTTTCTACATTACTCTGTGCTCCTCCTTCTAGACCTGTCCTCTGCTTCTACATTATTCTGTGCGCCTCCTTCTAGACCTGTCCACCACCTTCTACATTTCTCTGCTCCTCCTTCTAGACCTGTTCTCTGCTTCTACATTACTCTGTGCTCCTCCTTCTAGACCTGTCCTCTGCTTTAACATTACTCTGTGCTCCTCCTGCTAGACCTGTCCTCTGCTTCTACATTACCCCGTGCTCCTCCTTCTAAACCTGTGTCTACCTTCTACATTACTCTGTGCTCCTCCTTCTAGACCTGTCCTCTGCTTCTACATTACTCTGTGCTCCTCCTTCTAGACCTGTCCTCTGCTTCTAAATTACTGTGCTCCTCCTTCTAGACCTGTCCTCTGCTTCTACATTACTCTGTGCACCTGCTTCTAGATCTGTCCTTTACCTTTTACATTACTCTGTGCTCCTCCTTCTAGACCCGTCCTCTGCCTTTTATATTACTCTGTGCTCCTCCTTCTAGACCTGTCCTCTGCTTCTACATTATTCTGTGCTCCTCCTTCTAGACCTGTCCGCTGCCTTCTACATTACTCTATGTTGCTCCTTCTAGACCTGTCCCCTGCTTCTACATTACTCTGTGCTCTTCCTTCTAGAATTGTACACCACCTTCTAGACCGGTCCTCTGCCTCCTACATGACTTTGTGCTCCTCTTTCTAGACCTGTCCTCTGCTTCTACATTACTCTGTGCTCCTCCTTCTAGACCTGTCCTCTGCTTCTATATTAATCTGTGCTCCTCCTTCTAGACCTGTCCCCTGCTTCTACATACTCTGTGCTCCTCCTTCTAGACCTGTCCTCTGCTTCTACATTACTCTGTGCTCCTCCTCCTCCTACACCTGTCCTCTGTTTCTACATTACTCTGTGCTCCTCCTTCTAGACCTGTCCTCTGCTTCTAAATTACTCTGTGCTCCTCCTTCTAGACCTGTCCTCTGCCTTCTACATTACTCTATGCTGCTCCTTTTAGACCTGTCCCCTGCTTCTACATTACTCTATGCTGCTCCTTTTAGACCTGTCCCCTGCTTCTACATTACTCTATGCTGCTCCTTTTAGACCTGTCCCCTGCTTCTACATTACTCTATGCTGCTCCTTCTAGACCTGTCCTCTGCTTCTACATTACTCTGTGCTGCTCCTTCTAGACCTGTCCCCTGCTTCTACATTACTCTGTGCTCCTCCTTCTAGACCTGTCCTCCGCTTCTACATTACTCTATGCTGCTCCTTCAAGACCTGTCCTCTGCTTCTACATTACTCTGTGCTGCTCCTTCTAGACCTGTCCCCTGCTTCTACATTACTCTGTGCTCTTCCTTCTAGAATTGTACACCACCTTCTAGACCGGTCCTCTGCCTCCTACATGACTTTGTGCTCCTCTTTCTAGACCTGTCCTCTGCTTCTACATTACTCTGTGCTCCTCCTTCTAGACCTGTCCTCTGCTTCTATATTAATCTGTGCTCCTCCTTCTAGACCTGTCCCCTGCTTCTACATACTCTGTGCTCCTCCTTCTAGACCTGTCCTCTGCTTCTACATTACTCTGTGCTCCTCCTCCTCCTACACCTGTCCTCTGTTTCTACATTACTCTGTGCTCCTCCTTCTAGACCTGTCCTCTGCTTCTAAATTACTCTGTGCTCCTCCTTCTAGACCTGTCCTCTGCCTTCTACATTACTCTGTGCTCCTCCTTCTAGACCTGTCCTCTGCCTTCTACATTACTCTATGCTGCTCCTTTTAGACCTGTCCCCTGCTTCTACATTACTCTATGCTGCTCCTTCTAGACCTGTCCTCTGCTTCTACATTACTCTGTGCTGCTCCTTCTAGACCTGTCCCCTGCTTCTACATTACTCTGTGCTCCTCCTTCTAGACCTGTCCTCCGCTTCTACATTACTCTATGCTGCTCCTTCAAGACCTGTCCTCTGCTTCTACATTACTCTGTGCTGCTCCTTCTAGACCTGTCCCCTGCTTCTACATTACTCTGTGCTCCTCCTTCTAGACCTGTCCTCTGCTTCTACATTACTCTATGCTCCTCCTTCTAGACCTGTCCTCTGCTTCTACATTACTCTGTGCTCCTCCCTCTAGACCTGTCCTCTGCTTCTACATTACTCTGTGCTCCTCCTTCTAGACCTGTCCTCTGCTTCTACATTACTCTGTGCTCCTCCTTCTAGACCTGTCCTCTGCCTTCTATATTACTGTGTGCTCCTCCTTCTAGACCTGTCATCTGCCTTCTATATTACTCTGTGCTCCTCCTTCTAGACCTGTTCTCCACCTTCTACATTACTTTATGCTCCTCCATCTAGACCTGTCCTCTACTTCTACATTACTCTGTGCTCCTCCTTCTAGACCTGTCCCCTGCTTCTACATTACTCTATGCTACTCCTTCTAGACCTGTTTTCTGCCTTCTACATTACTCTGTGCTGCTCCTTCTAGACCTGTGTCTACCTTCTACATTAATCTGTGCTCCTCCTTCTAGACCTGTCCTCTGCTTCTACATTACTCTGTGCTCCTCCTTCTAGACCTGTCCTCTGCTTCTACATTACTCTGTGCTCCTCCTTCTAGACCTGTCCTCTGCTTCTACATTACTCTGTGCTCCTCCTCCTCCTACACCTGTCCTCTGTTTCTACATTACTCTGTGCTCCTCCTTCTAGACCTGTCCTCTGCTTCTACATTACTCTGTGCTCCTCCTTCTAGACCTGTCCTCTGCTTCTACATTACTCTGTGCTCCTCCTTCTAGACCTGTCCTCTGCTTCTACATTACTCTGTGCTCCTCCTTCTAGACCTGTCCTCTGCTTCTACATTACTCTGTGCTCCTCCTTCTAGACCTGTCCTTTGCTTCTACATTACTCTGTGCTCCTCCTTCTAGACCTGTCCTCTGCTTCTACATTACTCTATGCTGCTCCTTTTAGACCTGTCCACCACCTTCTACATTACTCTGTGCTCCTCCTTCTAGACCTGTCCTCTGCTTCTACATTATTCTGTGCTCCTCCCTCTAGACCTGTCCCCTGCTCCTACATTACTCTGTGCTCCTTCTTCTAAACCTGTCCTCTGCTTCTACATTACTCTGTGCTCCTCCTTCTAGACCTGTCCTCTGCTTCTACATTACTCTGTGCTCCTCCTTCTAGACCGTTCCTCTGCTTCTACATTACTCTGTGCTCCTCCTTCTAGACCTGTCCTCTGCTTCTACATTACTCTGTGCTCCTCCTTCTAGACTTGTCCTCCGCTTCTACATTACTCTGTTCTTCTCCTTCTCGACCTGTCCTTTGCTTCTACATTACTCTGTGCTCCTCCTTCTAGACCTGTCCACCACCTTCTACATTACTCTGCTCCTCCTTCTAGACCTGTTCTCTGCTTCTACATTACTCTGTGCTCCTCCTTCTAGACCTGTCCTCTGCTTTAACATTACTCTGTGCTTCTCCTGCTAGACCTGTCCTCTGCTTCTACATTACCCCGTGCTCCTCCTTCTAGACCTGTGTCTACCTTCTACATTACTCTGTGCTCCTCCTTCTAGACCTGTCCTCTGCTTCTACATTACTCTGTGCTCCTCCTTCTAGACCTGTCCTCTGCTTCTAAATTACTCGGTGCTCCTCCTTCTAGACCTGTCCTCTGCTTCTTCATTACTCTGTGCTCCTGCTTCTAGATCTGTCCTTTACCTTTTACATTACTCTGTGCTCCTCCTTCTAGACCCGTCCTCTGCCTTTTATATTACTCTGTGCTCCTCCTTCTAGACCTGTCCTCTGCTTCTACATTATTCTGTGCTCCTCCTTCTAGACCTGTCCGCTGCCTTCTACATTACTCTATGTTGCTCCTTCTAGACCTGTCCCCTGCTTCTACATTACTCTGTGCTCTTCCTTCTAGAATTGTACACCACCTTCTAGACCGGTCCTCTGCCTCCTACATGACTTTGTGCTCCTCTTTCTAGACCTGTCCTCTGCTTCTACATTACTCTGTGCTCCTCCTTCTAGACCTGTCCTCTGCTTCTATATTAATCTGTGCTCCTCCTTCTAGACCTGTCCCCTGCTTCTACATACTCTGTTCTCCTCCTTCTAGACCTGTCCTCTGCTTCTACATTACTCTGTGCTCCTCCTTCTACACCTGTCCTCTGTTTCTACATTACTCTGTGCTCCTCCTTCTAGACCTGTCCTCTGCTTCTAAATTACTCTGTGCTCCTCCTTCTAGACCTGTCCTCTGCCTTCTACATTACTCTATGCTGCTCCTTTTAGACCTGTCCCCTGCTTCTACATTACTCTATGCTGCTCCTTTTAGACCTGTCCCCTGCTTCTACATACTCTGTTCTCCTCCTTCTAGACCTGTCCTCTGCTTCTACATTACTCTGTGCTCCTCCTCCTACACCTGTCCTCTGTTTCTACATTACTCTGTGCTCCTCCTTCTAGACCTGTCCTCTGCTTCTAAATTACTCTGTGCTCCTCCTTCTAGACCTGTCCTCTGCCTTCTACATTACTCTATGCTGCTCCTTTTAGACCTGTCCCCTGCTTCTACATTACTCTATGCTGCTCCTTTTAGACCTGTCCCCTGCTTCTACATTACTCTGTGCTCCTCCTTCTAGACCTGTCCTCTGCTTCTACATTACACTGTTCTCCTCCTTCTAGACCTGTCCTCTGGTTCTACATTACTCTATGCTGCTCCTTCTAGACCTGTCCTCTGCTTCTACATTACTCTGTGCTGCTCCTTCTAGACCTGTCCCCTGCTTCTACATTACTCTGTGCTCCTCCTTCTAGACCTGTCCTCTGCTTCTACATTACTCTATGCTCCTCCTTCTAGACCTGTCCTCTGCTCTACATTACTCTGTGCTCCTCCCTCTAGACCTGTCCTCTGCTTCTACATTACTCTGTGCTCCTCCTTCTAGACCTGTCCTCTGCTTCTACATTACTCTGTGCTCCTCCTTCTAAACCGTTCCTCTGCTTCTACATTACTCTGTGCTCCTCCTTCTAGACCTGTCCTCTGCTTCTACATTACTCTGTGCTCCTCCTTCTAGACTTGTCCTCCGCTTCTACATTACTCTGTTCTTCTCCTTCTCGACCTGTCCTTTGCTTCTACATTACTCTGTGCTCCTCCTTCTAGACCTGTCCTCTGTTTCTACATTACTTTGTGCTCCTCCTTCTAGACCTGTCCTCTGCTTCTACATTATTCTGTGCGCCTCCTTCTAGACCTGTCCTCTGCTTCTACATTACTCTGTGCTCCTCCTTCTAGACCTGTCCACCACCTTCTACATTACTCTGTGCTTCTCCTTCCAGACCTGTTCTCTGCTTCTACATTACTCTGTGCTCCTCCTTCTAGACCTGTCCACCACCTTCTACATTACTCTGCTCCTCCTTCTAGACCTGTTCTCTGCTTCTACATTACTCTGTGCTCCTCCTTCTAGACCTGTCCTCTGCTTTAACATTACTCTGTGCTTCTCCTGCTAGACCTGTCCTCTGCTTCTACATTACCCCGTGCTCCTCCTTCTAGACCTGTGTCTACCTTCTACATTACTCTGTGCTCCTCCTTCTAGACCTGTCCTCTGCTTCTACATTACTCTGTGCTCCTCCTTCTAGACCTGTCCTCTGCTTCTAAATTACTCTGTGCTCCTCCTTCTAGACCTGTCCTCTGCTTCTTCATTACTCTGTGCTCCTGCTTCTAGATCTGTCCTTTACCTTTTACATGACTCTGTGCTCCTCCTTCTAGACCCGTCCTCTGCCTTTTATATTACTCTGTGCTCCTCCTTCTAGACCTGTCCTCTGCTTCTACATTATTCTGTGCTCCTCCTTCTAGACCTGTCCGCTGCCTTCTACATTACTCTATGTTGCTCCTTCTAGACCTGTCCCCTGCTTCTACATTACTCTGTGCTCTTCCTTCTAGAATTGTACACCACCTTCTAGACCGGTCCTCTGCCTCCTACATGACTTTGTGCTCCTCTTTCTAGACCTGTCCTCTGCTTCTACATTACTCTGTGCTCCTCCTTCTAGACCTGTCCTCTGCTTCTATATTAATCTGTGCTCCTCCTTCTAGACCTGTCCCCTGCTTCTACATACTCTGTTCTCCTCCTTCTAGACCTGTCCTCTGCTTCTACATTACTCTGTGCTCCTCCTTCTAGACCTGTCCTCTGCTTCTAAATTACTCTGTGCTCCTCCTTCTAGACCTGTCCTCTGCCTTCTACATTACTCTATGCTGCTCCTTTTAGACCTGTCCCCTGCTTCTACATTACTCTATGCTGCTCCTTTTAGACCTCTCCCCTGCTTCTACATTACTCTGTGCTCCTCCTTCTAGACCTGTCCTCTGCTTCTACATTACACTGTTCTCCTCCTTCTAGACCTGTCCTCTGGTTCTACATTACTCTATGCTGCTCCTTCTAGACCTGTCCTCTGCTTCTACATTACTCTGTGCTGCTCCTTCTAGACCTGTCCCCTGCTTCTACATTACTCTGTGCTCCTCCTTCTAGACCTGTCCTCTGCTTCTACATTACTCTATGCTCCTCCTTCTAGACCTGTCCTCTGCTCTACATTACTCTGTGCTCCTCCCTCTAGACCTGTCCTCTGCTTCTACATTACTCTGTGCTCCTCCTTCTAGACCTGTCCTCTGCTTCTACATTACTCTGTGCTCCTCCTTCTAGACCGTTCCTCTGCTTCTACATTACTCTGTGCTCCTCCTTCTAGACCTGTCCTCTGCTTCTACATTACTCTGTGCTCCTCCTTCTAGACTTGTCCTCCGCTTCTACATTACTCTGTTCTTCTCCTTCTCGACCTGTCCTTTGCTTCTACATTACTCTGTGCTCCTCCTTCTAGACCTGTCCTCTGTTTCTACATTACTCTGTGCTCCTCCTTCTAGACCTGTCCTCTGCTTCTACATTATTCTGTGCGCCTCCTTCTAGACCTGTCCTCTGCTTCTACATTACTCTGTGCTCCTCCTTCTAGACCTGTCCACCACCTTCTACATTACTCTGTGCTTCTCCTTCTAGACCTGTTCTCTGCTTCTACATTACTCTGTGCTCCTCCTTCTAGACCTGTCCAC
The DNA here is from genome assembly GCF_050947455.1 of Rhinoderma darwinii. Taxonomy (NCBI): domain Eukaryota; kingdom Metazoa; phylum Chordata; class Amphibia; order Anura; family Rhinodermatidae; genus Rhinoderma; species Rhinoderma darwinii. The sequence goes on from NC_134687.1 coordinate 665,943,077, forward strand.
CACCTTCTACATTACTCTGCTCCTCCTTCTAGACCTGTTCTCTGCTTCTACATTACTCTGTGCTCCTCCTTCTAGACCTGTCCTCTGCTTTAACATTACTCTGTGCTTCTCCTGCTAGACCTGTCCTCTGCTTCTACATTACCCCGTGCTCCTCCTTCTAGACCTGTGTCTACCTTCTACATTACTCTGTGCTCCTCCTTCTAGACCTGTCCTCTGCTTCTACATTACTCTGTGCTCCTCCTTCTAGACCTGTCCTCTGCTTCTAAATTACTCGGTGCTCCTCCTTCTAGACCTGTCCTCTGCTTCTTCATTACTCTGTGCTCCTGCTTCTAGATCTGTCCTTTACCTTTTACATTACTCTGTGCTCCTCCTTCTAGACCCGTCCTCTGCCTTTTATATTACTCTGTGCTCCTCCTTCTAGACCTGTCCTCTGCTTCTACATTATTCTGTGCTCCTCCTTCTAGACCTGTCCGCTGCCTTCTACATTACTCTATGTTGCTCCTTCTAGACCTGTCCCCTGCTTCTACATTACTCTGTGCTCTTCCTTCTAGAATTGTACACCACCTTCTAGACCGGTCCTCTGCCTCCTACATGACTTTGTGCTCCTCTTTCTAGACCTGTCCTCTGCTTCTACATTACTCTGTGCTCCTCCTTCTAGACCTGTCCTCTGCTTCTATATTAATCTGTGCTCCTCCTTCTAGACCTGTCCCCTGCTTCTACATACTCTGTTCTCCTCCTTCTAGACCTGTCCTCTGCTTCTACATTACTCTGTGCTCCTCCTTCTACACCTGTCCTCTGTTTCTACATTACTCTGTGCTCCTCCTTCTAGACCTGTCCTCTGCTTCTAAATTACTCTGTGCTCCTCCTTCTAGACCTGTCCTCTGCCTTCTACATTACTCTATGCTGCTCCTTTTAGACCTGTCCCCTGCTTCTACATTACTCTATGCTGCTCCTTTTAGACCTGTCCCCTGCTTCTACATACTCTGTTCTCCTCCTTCTAGACCTGTCCTCTGTTTCTACATTACTCTGTGCTCCTCCTCCTACACCTGTCCTCTGTTTCTACATTACTCTGTGCTCCTCCTTCTAGACCTGTCCTCTGCTTCTAAATTACTCTGTGCTCCTCCTTCTAGACCTGTCCTCTGCCTTCTACATTACTCTATGCTGCTCCTTTTAGACCTGTCCCCTGCTTCTACATTACTCTATGCTGCTCCTTTTAGACCTGTCCCCTGCTTCTACATTACTCTGTGCTCCTCCTTCTAGACCTGTCCTCTGCTTCTACATTACACTGTTCTCCTCCTTCTAGACCTGTCCTCTGGTTCTACATTACTCTATGCTGCTCCTTCTAGACCTGTCCTCTGCTTCTACATTACTCTGTGCTGCTCCTTCTAGACCTGTCCCCTGCTTCTACATTACTCTGTGCTCCTCCTTCTAGACCTGTCCTCTGCTTCTACATTACTCTATGCTCCTCCTTCTAGACCTGTCCTTTGCTCTACATTACTCTGTGCTCCTCCCTCTAGACCTGTCCTCTGCTTCTACATTACTCTGTGCTCCTCCTTCTAGACCTGTCCTCTGCTTCTACATTACTCTGTGCTCCTCCTTCTAGACCGTTCCTCTGCTTCTACATTACTCTGTGCTCCTCCTTCTAGACCTGTCCTCTGCTTCTACATTACTCTGTGCTCCTCCTTCTAGACTTGTCCTCCGCTTCTACATTACTCTGTTCTTCTCCTTCTCGACCTGTCCTTTGCTTCTACATTACTCTGTGCTCCTCCTTCTAGACCTGTCCTCTGTTTCTACATTACTCTGTGCTCATCCTTCTAGACCTGTCCTCTGCTTCTACATTATTCTGTGCGCCTCCTTCTAGACCTGTCCTCTGCTTCTACATTACTCTGTGCTCCTCCTTCTAGACCTGTCCACCACCTTCTACATTACTCTGTGCTTCTCCTTCTAGACCTGTTCTCTGCTTCTACATTACTCTGTGCTCCTCCTTCTAGACCTGTCCACCACCTTCTACATTACTCTGCTCCTCCTTCTAGACCTGTTCTCTGCTTCTACATTACTCTGTGCTCCTCCTTCTAGACCTGTCCTCTGCTTTAACATTACTCTGTGCTTCTCCTGCTAGACCTGTCCTCTGCTTCTACATTACCCCGTGCTCCTCCTTCTAGACCTGTGTCTACCTTCTACATTACTCTGTGCTCCTCCTTCTAGACCTGTCCTCTGCTTCTACATTACTCTGTGCTCCTCCTTCTAGACCTGTCCTCTGCTTCTAAATTACTCGGTGCTCCTCCTTCTAGACCTGTCCTCTGCTTCTTCATTACTCTGTGCTCCTGCTTCTAGATCTGTCCTTTACCTTTTACATTACTCTGTGCTCCTCCTTCTAGACCAGTCCTCTGCCTTTTATATTACTCTGTGCTCCTCCTTCTAGACCTGTCCTCTGCTTCTACATTATTCTGTGCTCCTACTTCTAGACCTGTCCGCTGCCTTCTACATTACTCTATGTTGCTCCTTCTAGACCTGTCCCCTGCTTCTACATTACTCTGTGCTCTTAATTCTAGAATTGTACACCACCTTCTAGACCGGTCCTCTGCCTCCTACATGACTTTGTGCTCCTCTTTCTAGACCTGTCCTCTGCTTCTATATTAATCTGTGCTCCTCCTTCTAGACCTGTCCCCTGCTTCTACATTACTCTGTGCTCCTCCTTCTAGACCTGTCCTCTGCTTCTAAATTACTCTGTGCTCCTCCTTCTAGACCTGTCCTCTGCCTTCTACATTACTCTATGCTGCTCCTTTTAGACCTGTCCCCTGCTTCTACATTACTCTATGCTGCTCCTTTTAGACCTGTCCCCTGCTTCTACATTACTCTGTGCTCCTCCTTCTAGACCTGTCCTCTGCTTCTACATTACACTGTTCTCCTCCTTCTAGACCTGTCCTCTGGTTCTACATTACTCTATGCTGCAACTTCTAGACCTGTCCTCTGCTTCTACATTACTCTGTGCTGCTCCTTCTAGACCTGTCCCCTGCTTCTACATTACTCTGTGCTCCTCCTTCTAGACCTGTCCTCTGCTTCTACATTACTCTATGCTCCTCCTTCTAGACCTGTCCTCTGCTCTACATTACTCTGTGCTCCTCCCTCTAGACCTGTCCTCTGCTTCTACATTACTCTGTGCTCCTCCTTCTAGACCTGTCCTCTGCTCTACATTACTCTGTGCTCCTCCCTCTAGACCTGTCCACCACCTTGTACATTACTCTGTGCTTCTCCTTCTAGACCTGTACTCTGCCTTCTACATTACTCTGTGCTCCTCCTTCTAGACCTGTCCTCTGCTTCTACACTATTCTGTGCTCCTCCTTCTAGACCTGTCCCCTGCTTCTACATTACTCTGTGCTCCTCCTTCTAGACCTGTCCTCTGCTCTACATTACTCTGTGCTCCTCCCTCTAGACCTGTCCTCTGCTTCTACATTACTCTGTGCTCCTCCTTCTAGACCTGTCCTCTGATTCTATACTACTCTGTGCTCCTCCTTCTAGACCTGTCCACCACCTTGTACATTACTCTGTGCTTCTCCTTCTAGACCTGTACTCTGCCTTCTACATTACTCTGTGCTCCTCCTTCTAGACCTGTCCTCTGCTTCTACACTATTCTGTGCTCCTCCTTCTAGACCTGTCCTCTGCTCCTACATTACTCTGTGCTCCTCCTTCTAGACCTGTCCTCTGCTTCTACATTACTCTGTGCTCCTCCTTCTAGACCGTTCCTCTGCTTCTACATTACTCTGTGCTTCTCCTTCTAGACCTGTCCTCTGCTTCTACATTACTCTGTGCTCCTCCTTCTAGACCTGTCCTCTGCTTCTACATTACTCTGTGCTCCTTCGTCTAGACCTGTCCTCTGCTTCTACATTACTCTGTGCTCCTACGTCTAGACCTGTCCTCTTGCTTCTACATTATTCTGTGCTCCTCCTTCTAGACCTGTCCTCTGCTTCTAAATTACTCTGTGCTCCTCCTTCTAGACCTGTCCACCACCTTCTACATTACTCTGTGCTTCTCCTTCTAGACCTGTTCTCTGCTTCTACATTACTCTGTGCTCCTCCTTCTAGACCTGTCCACCACCTTCTACATTACTCTGCTCCTCCTTCTAGACCTGTTCTCTGCTTCTACATTACTCTGTGCTCCTCCTTCTAGACCTGTCCTCTACTTCAACATTACTCTGTGCTCCTCCTTCTAGACCGTTCCTCTGCTTCTACATTACTCTGTGCTTCTCCTTCTAGACCTGTCCTCTGCTTCTACATTACCCCCTGTTCCTCCTTCTAGACCTGTCCTCTACTTCAACATTACTCTGTGCTCCTCCTTCTAGACCTGTCCTCTGCTTCTACATTACTCTCTGCTCCTGCTTCTAGACCTGTCCTCTACCTTCTACATTACTCTGTGCTGCTCCTTCTAGACCTGTCCCCTACTTCTACATAGTCTGTGCTCCTCCTTCTAGACCTGTCCTCTGCTTCTACATTACTCTGTGCTCCTCCTCCTACATCTGTCCCCTACTTCTACATATCTCTGCGCTCCTCCTTCTAGACCTGTCCTCTGTTTCTACCTTACTCTGTGCTCCTCCTTCTAGACCTGTACTCTGCTTCTAAATTACTCTGTGCTCCTCCTTCTAGACCTGTCCTCTGCCTTCTACATTACTCTATGCTGCTGCTTTTAGACCTGTATCCTGCTTCTACATTACTCTATGCTGCTCCTTTTAGACCGTTCCTCTGCTTCTACATTACTCTGTGCTTCTCCTTCTAGACCTGTCCTCTGCTTCTACATTACCCCGTGCTCCTCCTTCTAGACCTGTGTCTACCTTCTACATTACTCTGTGCTCCTCCTTCTAGACCTGTCCTCTGCTTCTAAATTACTCTGTGCTCCTCCTTCTAGACCTGTCCTCTGCTTCTACATTACTCTCTGCTCCTGCTTCTAGACCTGTCCTCTACCTTCTACATTACTCTATGCTGCTCCTTCTAGACCTGTCCCCTGCTTCTACATTACTCTGTGCTCCTCCTTCTAGACCTGTCCTCTGCTTCTACATTACTCTGTGCTCCTCCTTCTAGACCTGTCCTCTGCTTCTACATTACTCTATGCTGCTCCTTTTAGACCTGTCCCCTGCTTCTACATTACTCTGTGCTCCTCCTTCTAGACCTGTCCTCTGCTTCTACATTACACTGTGCTCCTCCTTCTAGACCTGTTCTCTGCTTCTACATTACTCTATGCTGCTCCTTCTAGACCTGTCCTCTGCTTCTACATTACTCTGTGCTGCTCGTTCTAGACCTGTCCCCTGCTTCTACATTACTATGTGCTCCTCCTTCTAGACCTGTCCTCTGCTTCTACATTACTCTATGCTCCTCCTTCTAGACCTGTCCTCTGCTTCTACATTACTCTGTGCTCCTCCCTCTAGACCTGTCCTCTGCTTCTACATTACTCTGTGCTCCTCCTTCTAGACCTGTCCACCACCTTCTACATTACTCTGCTCCTCCTTCTAGACCTGTTCTCTGCTTCTACATTACTCTGTGCTCCTCCTTCTAGACCTGTCCTCTGCTTCAACATTACTCTGTGCTCCTCCTTCTAGACCGTTCCTCTGCTTCTACATTACTCTGTGCTTCTCCTTCTAGACCTGTCCTCTGCTTCTACATTACCCCGTGCTCCTCCTTCTAGACCTGTGTCTACCTTCTACATTACTCTCTGCTCCTGCTTCTAGACCTGTCCTCTACCTTCTACATTACTCTATGCTGCTCCTTCTAGACCTGTCCCCTGCTTCTACATTACTCTGTGCTCTTCCTTCTAGAATTGTACACCACCTTCTAGACCGGTCCTCTGCCTCCTACATTACTTTGTGCTCCTCTTTCTAGACCTGTCCTCTGCTTCTACATTACTCTGTGCTCCTCCTTCTAGACCTGTCCCCTGCTTCTACATACTCTGTGCTCCTCCTTCTAGACCTGTCCCCTGCTTCTACATACTCTGTGCTCCTCCTCCTACACCTGTCCTGTTTCTACATTACTCTGTGCTCCTCCTTCTAGACCTGTCCTCTGCTTCTACATTACTCTGTGCTCCTCCTTCTAGACCTGTCCTTTGCTTCTACATTACTCTATGCTGCTCCTTTTAGACCTGTCCACCACCTTCTACATTACTCTGTGCTCCTCCTTCTAGACCTGTCCTCTGCTTCTACATTACTCTGTGCTCCTCCTTCTAGACCTGTCCTCTGCTTCTACATTACTCTATGCTGCTCCTTTTAGACCTGTCCACCACCTTCTACATTACTCTGTGCTCCTCCTTCTAGACCTGTCCTCTGCTTCTACATTATTCTGTGCTCCTCCTTCTAGACCTGTCCTCTGCTCCTACATTACTCTGTGCTCCTTCTTCTAGACCTGTCCTCTGCTTCTACATTACTCTGTGCCCCTCCTTCTAGACCTGTCCTCTGCTTCTACATTACTCTGTGCTCCTCCTTCTAGACCGTTCCTCTGCTTCTACATTACTATGTGCTCCTCCTTCTAGACTTGTCCTCCGCTTCTACATTACTCTGTTCTTCTCCTTCTCGACCTGTCCTTTGCTTCTACATTACTCTGTGCTTCTCCTTCTAGACCTGTTCTCTGCTTCTACATTACTCTGTGCTCCTCCTTCTAGACCTGTCCACCACCTTCTACATTACTCTGCTCTTCCTTCTAGACCTGTTCTCTGCTTCTACATTACTCTGTGCTCCTCCTTCTAGACCTGTCCTCTGCTTTAACATTACTCTGTGCTCCTCCTTCTAGACCGTTCCTCTGCTTCTACATTACTCTGTGTTTCTCCTGCTAGACCTGTCCTCTGCTTCTACATTACCCGTGTGCTCCTCCTTCCAGACCTGTGTCTACCTTCTACATTACTCTGTGCTCCTCCTTCTAGACCTGTCCTCTGCTTCTACATTACTCTGTGCTCCTCCTTCTAGACCTGTCCTCTACTTCTAAATTACTCTGTGCTCCTCCTTCTAGACCTGTCCTCTGCTTCTACATTACTCTGTGCTCCTGCTTCTAGATCTGTCCTCTGCTTCTACACTACTCTGTGCTCCTCCTCCTACACCTGTCCTCTGCTTCTACATTACCCGTGTGCTCCTCCTTCCAGACCTGTGTCTACCTTCTACATTACTCTGTGCTCCTCCTTCTAGACCTGTCCTCTGCTTCTAAATTACTCTGTGCTCCTCCTTCTAGACCTGTCCTCTGTTTCTACATTACTCTGTGCTCCTCCTTCTAGACCCGTCCTCTGCCTTTTATATTACTCTGTGCTCCTCCTTCTAGACCTGTCCGCTGCCTTCTACATTACTCTATGTTGCTCCTTCTAGACCTGTCCCCTGCTTCTACATTACTCTGTGCTCTTCCTTCTAGAATTGTACACCACCTTCTAGACCGGTCCTCTGCCTCCTACATGACTTTGTGCTCCTCTTTCTAGACCTGTCCTCTGCTTCTACATTACTCTGTGCTCCTCCTTCTAGACCTGTCCTCTGCTTCTATATTAATCTGTGCTCCTCCTTCTAGACCTGTCCCCTGCTTCTACATTACTTTGTGCTCCTCTTCCTACACCTGTCCTCTGTTTCTACATTACTCTGTGCTCCTTCTTCTAGACCTGTCCTCTGCTTTTAAATTACTCTGTGCTCCTCCTTCTAGACCTGTCCTCTGCCTTCTACATTACTCTATGCTGCTCCTTTTAGACCTGTCCCCTGCTTCTACATTACTCTATGCTGCTTTTTTTAGACCTGTCCCCTGCTTCTACATTACTCTGTGCTCCTCCTTCTAGACCTGTCCTCTGCTTCTACATTACACTGTTCTCCTCCTTCTAGACCTGTCCTCTGGTTCTACATTACTCTATGCTGCTCCTTCTAGACCTGTCCTCTGCTTCTACATTACTCTGTGCTGCTCCTTCTAGACCTGTCCCCTGCTTCTACATTACTCTGTGCTCCTCCTTCTAGACCTGTCCTCTGCTTCTACATTACTCTATGCTCCTCCTTCTAGACCTGTCCTCTGCTCTACATTACTCTGTGCTCCTCCCTCTAGACCTGTCCTCTGCTTCTACATTACTCTGTGCTCCTCCTTCTAGACCTGTCCTCTACTTCTACATTACTCTGTGCTCCTCCTTCTAGACCGTTCCTCTGCTTCTACATTACTCTATGCTCCTCCTTCTAGACCTGTCCTCTGCTCTACATTACTCTGTGCTCCTCCCTCTAGACCTGTCCTCTGCTTCTACATTACTCTGTGCTCCTCCTTCTAGACCTGTCCTCTACTTCTACATTACTCTGTGCTCCTCCTTCTAGACCGTTCCTCTGCTTCTACATTACTCTGTGCTCCTCCTTCTAGACTTGTCCTCCGCTTCTACATTACTCTTTTCTTCTCCTTCTCGACCTGTCCTTTGCTTCTACATTACTCTGTGCTCCTCCTTCTAGACCTGTCCTCTGTTTCTACATTACTCTGTGCTCCTCCTTCTAGACCTGTCCTCTGCTTCTACATTATTCTGTGCGCCTCCTTCTAGACCTGTCCTCTGCTTCTACATTACTCTGTGCTCCTCCTTCTAGACCTGTCCACCACCTTCTACATTACTCTGTGCTTCTCCTTCTAGACCTGTGTCTACCTTCTACATTACTCTGTGCTCCTCCTTCTAGACCTGTCCTCTGCTTCTAAATTACTCTGTGCTCCTCCTTCTAGACCTGTCCTCTGCTTCTACATTACTCTCTGCTCCTGCTTCTAGACCTGTCCTCTACCTTCTACATTACTCTATGCTGCTCCTTCTAGACCTGTCCCCTGCTTCTACATTACCCTGTGCTCCTCCTTCTAGACCTGTCCTCTGCTTCTACATTACTCTGTGCTCCTCCTTCTAGACCTGTCCTCTGCTTCTACATTACTCTATGCTGCTCCTTTTAGACCTGTCCCCTGCTTCTACATTACTCTGTGCTCCTCCTTCTAGACCTGTCCTCTGCTTCTACATTACACTGTGCTCCTCCTTCTAGACCTGTTCTCTGCTTCTACATTACTCTATGCTGCTCCTTCTAGACCTGTCCTCTGCTTCTACATTACTCTGTGCTGCCCGTTCTAGACCTGTCCCCTGCTTCTACATTACTATGTGCTCCTCCTTCTAGACCTGTCCTCTGCTTCTACATTACTCTATGCTCCTCCTTCTAGACCTGTCCTCTGCTTCTACATTACTCTGTGCTCCTCCCTCTAGACCTGTCCTCTGCTTCTACATTACTCTGTGCTCCTCCTTCTAGACCTGTCGACCACCTTCTACATTACTCTGCTCCTCCTTCTAGACCTGTTCTCTGCTTCTACATTACTCTGTGCTCCTCCTTCTAGACCTGTCCTCTGCTTCAACATTACTCTGTGCTCCTCCTTCTAGACCGTTCCTCTGCTTCTACATTACTCTGTGCTTCTCCTTCTAGACCTGTCCTCTGCTTCTACATTACCCCGTGCTCCTCCTTCTAGACCTGTGTCTACCTTCTACATTACTCTCTGCTCCTGCTTCTAGACCTGTCCTCTACCTTCTACATTACTCTATGCTGCTCCTTCTAGACCTGTCCCCTGCTTCTACATTACTCTGTGCTCTTCCTTCTAGAATTGTACACCACCTTCTAGACCGGTCCTCTGCCTCCTACATTACTTTGTGCTCCTCTTTCTAGACCTGTCCTCTGCTTCTACATTACTCTGTGCTCCTCCTTCTAGACCTGTCCCCTGCTTCTACATACTCTGTGCTCCTCCTTCTAGACCTGTCCTCTGCTTCTACATTACTCTGTGCTCCTCCTCCTACACCTGTCCCCTACTTCTACATATCTCTGTGCTCCTCCTCCTACACCTGTCCTGTTTCTACATTACTCTGTGCTCCTCCTTCTAGACCTGTCCTCTGCTTCTACATTACTCTGTGCTCCTCCTTCTAGACCTGTCCTTTGCTTCTACATTACTCTATGCTGCTCCTTTTAGACCTGTCCACCACCTTCTACATTACTCTGTGCTCCTCCTTCTATACCTGTCCTCTGCTTCTACATTACTCTGTGCTCCTCCTTCTAGACCTGTCCTCTGCTTCTACATTACTCTATGCTGCTCCTTTTAGACCTGTCCACCACCTTCTACATTACTCTGTGCTCCTCCTTCTAGACCTGTCCTCTGCTTCTACATTATTCTGTGCTCCTCCTTCTAGACCTGTCCTCTGCTCCTACATTACTCTGTGCTCCTTCTTCTAGACCTGTCCTCTGCTTCTACATTACTCTGTGCCCCTCCTTCTAGACCTGTCCTCTGCTTCTACATTACTATGTGCTCCTCCTTCTAGACTTGTCCTCCGCTTCTACATTACTCTGTTCTTCTCCTTCTCGACCTGTCCTTTGCTTCTACATTACTCTGTGCTTCTCCTTCTAGACCTGTTCTCTGCTTCTACATTACTCTGTGCTCCTCCTTCTAGACCTGTCCACCACCTTCTACATTACTCTGCTCTTCCTTCTAGACCTGTTCTCTGCTTCTACATTACTCTGTGCTCCTCCTTCTAGACCTGTCCTCTGCTTTAACATTACTCTGTGCTCCTCCTTCTAGACCGTTCCTCTGCTTCTACATTACTCTGTGTTTCTCCTGCTAGACCTGTCCTCTGCTTCTACATTACCCGTGTGCTCCTCCTTCCAGACCTGTGTCTACCTTCTACATTACTCTGTGCTCCTCCTTCTAGACCTGTCCTCTGCTTCTACATTACTCTGTGCTCCTCCTTCTAGACCTGTCCTCTACTTCTAAATTACTCTGTGCTCCTCCTTCTAGACCTGTCCTCTGCTTCTACATTACTCTGTGCTCCTGCTTCTAGATCTGTCCTCTGCTTCTACACTACTCTGTGCTCCTCCTCCTACACCTGTCCTCTGCTTCTACATTACCCGTGTGCTCCTCCTTCCAGACCTGTGTCTACCTTCTACATTACTCTGTGCTCCTCCTTCTAGACCTGTCCTCTGCTTCTAAATTACTCTGTGCTCCTCCTTCTAGACCTGTCCTCTGTTTCTACATTACTCTGTGCTCCTCCTTCTAGACCCGTCCTCTGCCTTTTATATTACTCTGTGCTCCTCCTTCTAGACCTGTCCGCTGCCTTCTACATTACTCTATGTTGCTCCTTCTAGACCTGTCCCCTGCTTCTACATTACTCTGTGCTCTTCCTTCTAGAATTGTACACCACCTTCTAGACCGGTCCTCTGCCTCCTACATGACTTTGTGCTCCTCTTTCTAGACCTGTCCTCTGCTTCTACATTACTCTGTGCTCCTCCTTCTAGACCTGTCCTCTGCTTCTATATTAATCTGTGCTCCTCCTTCTAGACCTGTCCCCTGCTTCTACATTACTCTGTGCTCCTCTTCCTACACCTGTCCTCTGTTTCTACATTACTCTGTGCTCCTCCTTCTAGACCTGTCCTCTGCTTTTAAATTACTCTGTGCTCCTCCTTCTAGACCTGTCCTCTGCCTTCTACATTACTCTATGCTGCTCCTTTTAGACCTGTCCCCTGCTTCTACATTACTCTATGCTGCTTTTTTTAGACCTGTCCCCTGCTTCTACATTACTCTGTGCTCCTCCTTCTAGACCTGTCCTCTGCTTCTACATTACACTGTTCTCCTCCTTCTAGACCTGTCCTCTGGTTCTACATTACTCTATGCTGCTCGTTCTAGACCTGTTCCCTGCTTCTACATTACTCTGTGCTCCTCCTTCTAGACCTGTCCTCTGCTTCTACATTACTCTGTGCTCCTCCTTCTAGACCTGTCCACCACCTTGTACATTACTCTGTGCTTCTCCTTCTAGACCTGTACTCTGCCTTCTACATTACTCTGTGCTCCTCCTTCTAGACCTGTCCTCTGCTTCTACATTATTCTGTGCTCCTCCTTCTAGACCTGTCCTCTGCTCCTACATTACTCTGTGCTCCTCCTTCTAGACCTGTCCTCTGCTTCTACATTACTCTGTGCTTCTCCTTCTAGACCGTTCCTCTGCTTCTACATTACTCTGTGCTTCTCCTTCTAGACCTGTCCTCTGCTTCTACATTACTCTGTGCTCCTCCTTCTAGACATGTCCTCTGCTTCTACATTACTCTGTGCTCCTTCGTCTAGACCTGTCCTCTGCTTCTACATTACTCTGTGCTCCTACGTCTAGACCTGTCCTCTTGCTTCAACATTATTCTGTGCTCCTCCTTCTAGACCTGTCCTCTGCTTCTAAATTACTCTGTGCTCCTCCTTCTAGACCTGTCCTCTGCTTCTACATTACTCTGTGCTCCTCCTTCTAGACCTGTCCACCACCTTCTACATTACTCTGTGCTTCTCCTTCTAGACCTGTTCTCTGCTTCTACATTACTCTGTGCTCCTCCTTCTAGACCTGTCCTCTGCTTTAACATTACTCTGTGCTTCTCCTGCTAGACCTGTCCTCTGCTTCTACATTACCCCGTGCTCCTCCTTCTAGACCTGTGTCTACCTTCTACATTACTCTGTGCTCCTCCTTCTAGACCTGTCCTCTGCTTCTACATTACTCTGTGCTCCTCCTTCTAGACCTGTCCTCTGCTTCTAAATTACTCTGTGCTCCTCCTTCTAGACCTGTCCTCTGCTTCTTCATTACTCTGTGCTCCTGCTTCTAGATCTGTCCTTTACCTTTTACATTACTCTGTGCTCCTCCTTCTAGACCCGTCCTCTGCCTTTTATATTACTCTGTGCTCCTCCTTCTAGACCTGTCCTCTGCTTCTACATTATTCTGTGCTCCTCCTTCTAGACCTGTCCGCTGCCTTCTACATTACTCTATGTTGCTCCTTCTAGACCTGTCCCCTGCTTCTACATTACTCTGTGCTCTTCCTTCTAGAATTGTACACCACCTTCTAGACCGGTCCTCTGCCTCCTACATGACTTTGTGCTCCTCTTTCTAGACCTGTCCTCTGCTTCTACATTACTCTGTGCTCCTCCTTCTAGACCTGTCCTCTGCTTCTATATTAATCTGTGCTCCTCCTTCTAGACCTGTCCCCTGCTTCTACATACTCTGTTCTCCTCCTTCTAGACCTGTCCTCTGCTTCTACATTACTCTGTGCTCCTCCTCCTACACCTGTCCTCTGTTTCTACATTACTCTGTGCTCCTCCTTCTAGACCTGTCCTCTGCTTCTAAATTACTCTGTGCTCCTCCTTCTAGACCTGTCCTCTGCCTTCTACATTACTCTATGCTGCTCCTTTTAGACCTGTCCCCTGCTTCTACATTACTCTATGCTGCTCCTTTTAGACCTGTCCCCTGCTTCTACATTACTCTGTGCTCCTCCTTCTAGACCTGTCCTCTGCTTCTACATTACACTGTTCTCCTCCTTCTAGACCTGTCGTCTGGTTCTACATTACTCTATGCTGCTCCTTCTAGACCTGTCCTCTGCTTCTACATTACTCTGTGCTGCTCCTTCTAGACCTGTCCCCTGCTTCTACATTACTCTGTGCTCCTCCTTCTAGACCTGTCCTCTGCTTCTACATTACTCTATGCTCCTCCTTCTAGACCTGTCCTCTGCTCTACATTACTCTGTGCTCCTCCCTCTAGACCTGTCCTCTGCTTCTACATTACTCTGTGCTCCTCCTTCTAGACCTGTCCTCTGCTTCTACATTACTCTGTGCTCCTCCTTCTAGACCGTTCCTCTGCTTCTACATTACTCTGTGCTCCTCCTTCTAGACCTGTCCTCTGCTTCTAAATTACTCTGTGCTCCTCCTTCTAGACCTGTCCTCTGCCTTCTACATTACTCTATGCTGCTCCTTTTAGACCTGTCCCCTGCTTCTACATTACTCTATGCTGCTCCTTTTAGACCTGTCCCCTGCTTCTACATTACTCTGTGCTCCTCCTTCTAGACCTGTCCTCTGCTTCTACATTACACTGTTCTCCTCCTTCTAGACCTGTCGTCTGGTTCTACATTACTCTATGCTGCTCCTTCTAGACCTGTCCTCTGCTTCTACATTACTCTGTGCTGCTCCTTCTAGACCTGTCCCCTGCTTCTACATTACTCTGTGCTCCTCCTTCTAGACCTGTCCTCTGCTTCTACATTACTCTATGCTCCTCCTTCTAGACCTGTCCTCTGCTCTACATTACTCTGTGCTCCTCCCTCTAGACCTGTCCTCTGCTTCTACATTACTCTGTGCTCCTCCTTCTAGACCTGTCCTCTGCTTCTACATTACTCTGTGCTCCTCCTTCTAGACCGTTCCTCTGCTTCTACATTACTCTGTGCTCCTCCTTCTAGACCTGTCCTCTGCTTCTACATTACTCTGTGCTCCTCCTTCTAGACTTGTCCTCCGCTTCTACATTACTCTGTTCTTCTCCTTCTCGACCTGTCCTTTGCTTCTACATTACTCTGTGCTCCTCCTTCTAGACCTGTCCTCTGTTTCTACATTACTCTGTGCTCCTCCTTCTAGACCTGTCCTCTGCTTCTACATTATTCTGTGCGCCTCCTTCTAGACCTGTCCTCTGCTTCTACATTACTCTGTGCTCCTCCTTCTAGACCTGTCCACCACCTTCTACATTACTCTGTGCTTCTCCTTCTAGACCTGTTCTCTGCTTCTACATTACTCTGTGCTCCTCCTTCTAGACCTGTCCACCACCTTCTACATTACTCTGCTCCTCCTTCTAGACCTGTTCTCTGCTTCTACATTACTCTGTGCTCCTCCTTCTAGACCTGTCCTCTGCTTTAACATTACTCTGTGCTTCTCCTGCTAGACCTGTCCTCTGCTTCTACATTACCCCGTGCTCCTCCTTCTAGACCTGTGTCTACCTTCTACATTACTCTGTGCTCCTCCTTCTAGACCTGTCCTCTGCTTCTACATTACTCTGTGCTCCTCCTTCTAGACCTGTCCTCTGCTTCTAAATTACTCGGTGCTCCTCCTTCTAGACCTGTCCTCTGCTTCTTCATTACTCTGTGCTCCTGCTTCTAGATCTGTCCTTTACCTTTTACATTACTCTGTGCTCCTCCTTCTAGACCCGTCCTCTGCCTTTTATATTACTCTGTGCTCCTCCTTCTAGACCTGTCCTCTGCTTCTACATTATTCTGTGCTCCTCCTTCTAGACCTGTCCGCTGCCTTCTACATTACTCTATGTTGCTCCTTCTAGACCTGTCCCCTGCTTCTACATTACTCTGTGCTCTTCCTTCTAGAATTGTACACCACCTTCTAGACCGGTCCTCTGCCTCCTACATGACTTTGTGCTCCTCTTTCTAGACCTGTCCTCTGCTTCTACATTACTCTGTGCTCCTCCTTCTAGACCTGTCCTCTGCTTCTATATTAATCTGTGCTCCTCCTTCTAGACCTGTCCCCTGCTTCTACATACTCTGTTCTCCTCCTTCTAGACCTGTCCTCTGCTTCTACATTACTCTGTGCTCCTCCTTCTACACCTGTCCTCTGTTTCTACATTACTCTGTGCTCCTCCTTCTAGACCTGTCCTCTGCTTCTAAATTACTCTGTGCTCCTCCTTCTAGACCTGTCCTCTGCCTTCTACATTACTCTATGCTGCTCCCTTTAGACCTGTCCCCTGCTTCTACATTACTCTATGCTGCTCCTTTTAGACCTGTCCCCTGCTTCTACATACTCTGTTCTCCTCCTTCTAGACCTGTCCTCTGCTTCTACATTACTCTGTGCTCCTCCTCCTACACCTGTCCTCTGTTTCTACATTACTCTGTGCTCCTCCTTCTAGACCTGTCCTCTGCTTCTAAATTACTCTGTGCTCCTCCTTCTAGACCTGTCCTCTGCCTTCTACATTACTCTATGCTGCTCCTTTTAGACCTGTCCCCTGCTTCTACATTACTCTATGCTGCTCCTTTTAGACCTGTCCCCTGCTTCTACATTACTCTGTGCTCCTCCTTCTAGACCTGTCCTCTGCTTCTACATTACACTGTTCTCCTCCTTCTAGACCTGTCCTCTGGTTCTACATTACTCTATGCTGCTCCTTCTAGACCTGTCCTCTGCTTCTACATTACTCTGTGCTCCTTCTTCTTGACCTGTCCTCTGCTTCTACATTACTCTGTGCTCCTCCTTCTAGACTTGTCCTCCGCTTCTACATTACTCTGTTCTTCTCCTTCTCGACCTGTCCTTTGCTTCTACATTACTCTGTGCTCCTCCTTCTAGACCTGTCCTCTGTTTCTACATTACTCTGTGCTCATCCTTCTAGACCTGTCCTCTGCTTCTACATTATTCTGTGCGCCTCCTTCTAGACCTGTCCTCTGCTTCTACATTACTCTGTGCTCCTCCTTCTAGACCTGTCCACCACCTTCTACATTACTCTGTGCTTCTCCTTCTAGACCTGTTCTCTGCTTCTACATTACTCTGTGCTCCTCCTTCTAGACCTGTCCTCTGCTTTAACATTACTCTGTGCTTCTCCTGCTAGACCTGTCCTCCGCTTCTACATTACTCTGTTCTTCTCCTTCTCGACCTGTCCTTTGCTTCTACATTACTCTGTGCTCCTCCTTCTAGACCTGTCCTCTGTTTCTACATTACTCTGTGCTCCTCCTTCTAGACCTGTCCTCTGCTTCTACATTATTCTGTGCGCCTCCTTCTAGACCTGTCCTCTGCTTCTACATTACTCTGTGCTCCTCCTTCTAGACCTGTCCACCACCTTCTACATTACTCTGTGCTTCTCCTTCTAGACCTGTTCTCTGCTTCTACATTACTCTGTGCTCCTCCTTCTAGACCTGTCCACCACCTTCTACATTACTCTGCTCCTCCTTCTAGACCTGTTCTCTGCTTCTACATTACTCTGTGCTCCTCCTTCTAGACCTGTCCTCTGCTTTAACATTACTCTGTGCTTCTCCTGCTAGACCTGTCCTCTGCTTCTACATTACCCCGTGCTCCTCCTTCTAGACCTGTGTCTACCTTCTACATTACTCTGTGCTCCTCCTTCTAGACCTGTCCTCTGCTTCTACATTACTCTGTGCTCCTCCTTCTAGACCTGTCCTCTGCTTCTAAATTACTCGGTGCTCCTCCTTCTAGACCTGTCCTCTGCTTCTTCATTACTCTGTGCTCCTGCTTCTAGATCTGTCCTTTACCTTTTACATTACTCTGTTCTCCTCCTTCTAGACCCGTCCTCTGCCTTTTATATTACTCTGTGCTCCTCCTTCTAGACCTGTCCTCTGCTTCTACATTATTCTGTGCTCCTCCTTCTAGACCTGTCCGCTGCCTTCTACATTACTCTATGTTGCTCCTTCTAGACCTGTCCCCTGCTTCTACATTACTCTGTGCTCTTCCTTCTAGAATTGTACACCACCTTCTAGACCGGTCCTCTGCCTCCTACATGACTTTGTGCTCCTCTTTCTAGACCTGTCCTCTGCTTCTACATTACTCTGTGCTCCTCCTTCTAGACCTGTCCTCTGCTTCTATATTAATCTGTGCTCCTCCTTCTAGACCTGTCCCCTGCTTCTACATACTCTGTTCTCCTCCTTCTAGACCTGTCCTCTGCTTCTACATTACTCTGTGCTCCTCCTTCTACACCTGTCCTCTGTTTCTACATTACTCTGTGCTCCTCCTTCTAGACCTGTCCTCTGCTTCTAAATTACTCTGTGCTCCTCCTTCTAGACCTGTCCTCTGCCTTCTACATTACTCTATGCTGCTCCTTTTAGACCTGTCCCCTGCTTCTACATTACTCTATGCTGCTCCTTTTAGACCTGTCCCCTGCTTCTACATACTCTGTTCTCCTCCTTCTAGACCTGTCCTCTGCTTCTACATTACTCTGTGCTCCTCCTCCTACACCTGTCCTCTGTTTCTACATTACTCTGTGCTCCTCCTTCTAGACCTGTCCTCTGCTTCTAAATTACTCTGTGCTCCTCCTTCTAGACCTGTCCTCTGCCTTCTACATTACTCTATGCTGCTCCTTTTAGACCTGTCCCCTGCTTCTACATTACTCTATGCTGCTCCTTTTAGACCTGTCCCCTGCTTCTACATTACTCTGTGCTCCTCCTTCTAGACCTGTCCTCTGCTTCTACATTACACTGTTCTCCTCCTTCTAGACCTGTCCCCTGGTTCTACATTACTTTATGCTGCTCCTTCTAGACCTGTCCTCTGCTTCTACATTACTCTGTGCTCCTTCTTCTAGACCTGTCCTCTGCTTCTACATTACTCTGTGCTCCTCCTTCTAGACTTGTCCTCCGCTTCTACATTACTCTGTTCTTCTCCTTCTCGACCTGTCCTTTGCTTCTACATTACTCTGTGCTCCTCCTTCTAGACCTGTCCTCTGTTTCTACATTACTCTGTGCTCATCCTTCTAGACCTGTCCTCTGCTTCTACATTATTCTGTGCGCCTCCTTCTAGACCTGTCCTCTGCTTCTACATTACTCTGTGCTCCTCCTTCTAGACCTGTCCACCACCTTCTACATTACTCTGTGCTTCTCCTTCTAGACCTGTTCTCTGCTTCTACATTACTCTGTGCTCCTCCTTCTAGACCTGTCCTCTGCTTTAACATTACTCTGTGCTTCTCCTGCTAGACCTGTCCTCTGCTTCTACATTACCCCGTGCTCCTCCTTCTAGACCTGTGTCTACCTTCTACATTACTCTGTGCTCCTCCTTCTAGACCTGTCCTCTGCTTCTACATTACTCTGTGCTCCTCCTTCTAGACCTGTCCTCTGCTTCTAAATTACTCGGTGCTCCTCCTTCTAGACCTGTCCTCTGCTTCTTCATTACTCTGTGCTCCTGCTTCTAGATCTGTCCTTTACCTTTTACATTACTCTGTGCTCCTCCTTCTAGACCAGTCCTCTGCCTTTTATATTACTCTGTGCTCCTCCTTCTAGACCTGTCCTCTGCTTCTACATTATTCTGTGCTCCTCCTTCTAGACCTGTCCGCTGCCTTCTACATTACTCTATGTTGCTCCTACTAGACCTGTCCCCTGCTTCTACATTACTCTGTGCTCTTAATTCTAGAATTGTACACCACCTTCTAGACCGGTCCTCTGCCTCCTACATGACTTTGTGCTCCTCTTTCTAGACCTGTCCTCTGCTTCTACATTACTCTGTGCTCCTCCTTCTAGACCTGTCCTCTGCTTCTATATTAATCTGTGCTCCTCCTTCTAGACCTGTCCCCTGCTTCTACATTACTCTGTGCTCCTCCTTCTAGACCTGTCCTCTGCTTCTAAATTACTCTGTGCTCCTCCTTCTAGACCTGTCCTCTGCCTTCTACATTACTCTATGCTGCTCCTTTTAGACCTGTCCCCTGCTTCTACATTACTCTATGCTGCTCCTTTTAGACCTGTCCCCTGCTTCTACATTACTCTGTGCTCCTCCTTCTAGACCTGTCCTCTGCTTCTACATTACACTGTTCTCCTCCTTCTAGACCTGTCCTCTGGTTCTACATTACTCTATGCTGCTCCTTCTAGACCTGTCCTCTGCTTCTACATTACTCTGTGCTGCTCCTTCTAGACCTGTCCCCTGCTTCTACATTACTCTGTGCTCCTCCTTCTAGACCTGTCCTCTGCTTCTACATTACTCTATGCTCCTCCTTCTAGACCTGTCCTCTGCTCTACATTACTCTGTGCTCCTCCCTCTAGACCTGTCCTCTGCTTCTACATTACTCTGTGCTCCTCCTTCTAGACCTGTCCTCTGATTCTACATTACTCTGTGCTCCTCCTTCTAGACCTGTCCACCACCTTGTACATTACTCTGTGCTTCTCCTTCTAGACCTGTACTCTGCCTTCTACATTACTCTGTGCTCCTCCTTCTAGACCTGTCCTCTGCTTCTACACTATTCTGTGCTCCTCCTTCTAGACCTGTCCTCTGCTCCTACATTACTCTGTGCTCCTCCTTCTAGACCTGTCCTCTGCTTCTACATTACTCTGTGCTCCTCCTTCTAGACCGTTCCTCTGCTTCTACATTACTCTGTGCTTCTCCTTCTAGACCTGTCCTCTGCTTCTACATTACTCTGTGCTCCTCCTTCTAGACCTGTCCTCTGCTTCTACATTACTCTGTGCTCCTTCGTCTAGACCTGTCCTCTGCTTCTACATTACTCTGTGCTCCTACGTCTAGACCTGTCCTCTTGCTTCTACATTATTCTGTGCTCCTCCTTCTAGACCTGTCCTCTGCTTCTAAATTACTCTGTGCTCCTCCTTCTAGACCTGTCCACCACCTTCTACATTACTCTGTGCTTCTCCTTCTAGACCTGTTCTCTGCTTCTACATTACTCTGTGCTCCTCCTTCTAGACCTGTCCACCACCTTCTACATTACTCTGCTCCTCCTTCTAGACCTGTTCTCTGCTTCTACATTACTCTGTGCTCCTCCTTCTAGACCTGTCCTCTACTTCAACATTACTCTGTGCTCCTCCTTCTAGACCGTTCCTCTGCTTCTACATTACTCTCTGCTCCTGCTTCTAGACCTGTCCTCTACCTTCTACATTACTCTATGCTGCTCCTTCTAGACCTGTCCCCTACTTCTACATAGTCTGTGCTCCTCCTTCTAGACCTGTCCTCTGCTTCTACATTACTCTGTGCTCCTCCTCCTACATCTGTCCCCTACTTCTACATATCTCTGCGCTCCTCCTTCTAGACCTGTCCTCTGTTTCTACCTTACTCTGTGCTCCTCCTTCTAGACCTGTACTCTGCTTCTAAATTACTCTGTGCTCCTCCTTCTAGACCTGTCCTCTGCCTTCTACATTACTCTATGCTGCTGCTTTTAGACCTGTCTCCTGCTTCTACATTACTCTATGCTGCTCCTTTTAGACCGTTCCTCTGCTTCTACATTACTCTGTGCTTCTCCTTCTAGACCTGTCCTCTGCTTCTACATTACCCCGTGCTCCTCCTTCTAGACCTGTGTCTACCTTCTACATTACTCTGTGCTCCTCCTTCTAGACCTGTCCTCTGCTTCTAAATTACTCTGTGCTCCTCCTTCTAGACCTGTCCTCTGCTTCTACATTACTCTCTGCTCCTGCTTCTAGACCTGTCCTCTACCTTCTACATTACTCTATGCTGCTCCTTCTAGACCTGTCCCCTGCTTCTACATTACTCTGTGCTCCTCCTTCTAGACCTGTCCTCTGCTTCTACATTACTCTGTGCTCCTCCTTCTAGACCTGTCCTCTGCTTCTACATTACTTTATGCTGCTCCTTTTAGACCTGTCCCCTGCTTCTACATTACTCTGTGCTCCTCCTTCTAGACCTGTCCTCTGCTTCTACATTACACTGTGCTCCTCCTTCTAGACCTGTTCTCTGCTTCTACATTACTCTATGCTGCTCCTTCTAGACCTGTCCTCTGCTTCTACATTACTCTGTGCTGCTCGTTCTAGACCTGGCCCCTGCTTCTACATTACTATGTGCTCCTCCTTCTAGACCTGTCCTCTGCTTCTACATTACTCTATGCTCCTCCTTCTAGACCTGTCCTCTGCTTCTACATTACTCTGTGCTCCTCCCTCTAGACCTGTCCTCTGCTTCTACATTACTCTGTGCTCCTCCTTCTAGACCTGTCCACCACCTTCTACATTACTCTGCTCCTCCTTCTAGACCTGTTCTCTGCTTCTACATTACTCTGTGCTCCTCCTTCTAGACCTGTCCTCTGCTTCAACATTACTCTGTGCTCCTCCTTCTAGACCGTTCCTCTGCTTCTACATTACTCTGTGCTTCTCCTTCTAGACCTGTCCTCTGCTTCTACATTACCCCGTGCTCCTCCTTCTAGACCTGTGTCTACCTTCTACATTACTCTCTGCTCCTGCTTCTAGACCTGTCCTCTACCTTCTACATTACTCTATGCTGCTCCTTCTAGACCTGTCCCCTGCTTCTACATTACTCTGTGCTCTTCCTTCTAGAATTGTACACCACCTTCTAGACCGGTCCTCTGCCTCCTACATTACTTTGTGCTCCTCTTTCTAGACCTGTCCTCTGCTTCTACATTACTCTGTGCTCCTCCTTCTAGACCTGTCCCCTGCTTCTACATACTCTGTGCTCCTCCTTCTAGACCTGTCCTCTGCTTCTACATTACTCTGTGCTCCTCCTCCTACACCTGTCCCCTACTTCTACATATCTCTGTGCTCCTCCTCCTACACCTGTCCTGTTTCTACATTACTCTGTGCTCCTCCTTCTAGACCTGTCCTCTGCTTCTACATTACTCTGTGCTCCTCCTTCTAGACCTGTCCTCTGCTTCTACATTACTCTATGCTGCTCCTTTTAGACCTGTCCACCACCTTCTACATTACTCTGTGCTCCTCCTTCTAGACCTGTCCTCTGCTTCTACATTACTCTGTGCTCCTCCTTCTAGACCTGTCCTCTGCTTCTACATTACTCTATGCTGCTCCTTTTAGACCTGTCCACCACCTTCTACATTACTCTGTGCTCCTCCTTCTAGACCTGTCCTCTGCTTCTACATTATTCTGTGCTCCTCCTTCTAGACCTGTCCTCTGCTCCTACATTACTCTGTGCTCCTTCTTCTAGACCTGTCCTCTGCTTCTACATTACTCTGTGCCCCTCCTTCTAGACCTGTCCTCTGCTTCTACATTACTCTGTACTCCTCCTTCTAGACCGTTCCTCTGCTTCTACATTACTATGTGCTCCTCCTTCTAGACTTGTCCTCCGCTTCTACATTACTCTGTTCTTCTCCTTCTCGACCTGTCCTTTGCTTCTACATTACTCTGTGCTTCTCCTTCTAGACCTGTTCTCTGCTTCTACACTACTCTGTGCTCCTCCTTCTAGACCTGTCCACCACCTTCTACATTACTCTGCTCTTCCTTCTAGACCTGTTCTCTGCCTCTACATTACTCTGTGCTCCTCCTTCTAGACCTGTCCTCTGCTTTAACATTACTCTGTGCTCCTCCTTCTAGACCGTTCCTCTGCTTCTACATTACTCTGTGTTTCTCCTTCTAGACCTGTCCTCTGCTTCTACATTACCCGTGTGCTCCTCCTTCCAGACCTGTGTCTACCTTCTACATTACTCTGTGCTCCTCCTTCTAGACCTGTCCTCTGCTTCTACACTACTCTGTGCTCCTCCTCCTACACCTGTCCTCTGCTTCTACATTACCCGTGTGCTCCTCCTTCCAGACCTGTGTCTACCTTCTACATTACTCTGTGCTCCTCCTTCTAGACCTGTCCTCTGCTTCTAAATTACTCTGTGCTCCTCCTTCTAGACCTGTCCTCTGTTTCTACATTACTCTGTGCTCCTCCTTCTAGACCCGTCCTCTGCCTTTTATATTACTCTGTGCTCCTCCTTCTAGACCTGTCCGCTGCCTTCTACATTACTCTATGTTGCTCCTTCTAGACCTGTCCCCTGCTTCTACATTACTCTGTGCTCTTCCTTCTAGAATTGTACACCACCTTCTAGACCGGTCCTCTGCCTCCTACATGACTTTGTGCTCCTCTTTCTAGACCTGTCCTCTGCTTCTACATTACTCTGTGCTCCTCCTTCTAGACCTGTCCTCTGCTTCTACACTACTCTGTGCTCCTCCTCCTACACCTGTCCTCTGCTTCTACATTACCCGTGTGCTCCTCCTTCCAGACCTGTGTCTACCTTCTACATTACTCTGTGCTCCTCCTTCTAGACCTGTCCTCTGCTTCTAAATTACTCTGTGCTCCTCCTTCTAGACCTGTCCTCTGTTTCTACATTACTCTGTGCTCCTCCTTCTAGACCCGTCCTCTGCCTTTTATATTACTCTGTGCTCCTCCTTCTAGACCTGTCCGCTGCCTTCTACATTACTCTATGTTGCTCCTTCTAGACCTGTCCCCTGCTTCTACATTACTCTGTGCTCTTCCTTCTAGAATTGTACACCACCTTCTAGACCGGTCCTCTGCCTCCTACATGACTTTGTGCTCCTCTTTCTAGACCTGTCCTCTGCTTCTACATTACTCTGTGCTCCTCCTTCTAGACCTGTCCTCTGCTTCTATATTAATCTGTGCTCCTCCTTCTAGACCTGTCCTCTGCTTTTAAATTACTCTGTGCTCCTCCTTCTAGACCTGTCCTCTGCCTTCTACATTACTCTATGCTGCTCCGTTTAGACCTGTCCCCTGCTTCTACATTACTCTATGCTGCTTTTTTTAGACCTGTCCCCTGCTTCTACATTACTCTGTGCTCCTCCTTCTAGACCTGTCCTCTGCTTCTACATTACACTGTTCTCCTCCTTCTAGACCTGTCCTCTGGTTCTACATTACTCTATGCTGCTCGTTCTAGACCTGTTCCCTGTTTCTACATTACTCTGTGCTCCTCCTTCTAGACCTGTCCTCTGCTTCTACATTACTCTGTGCTCCTCCTTCTAGACCTGTCCACCACCTTGTACATTACTCTGTGCTTCTCCTTCTAGACCTGTACTCTGCCTTCTACATTACTCTGTGCTCCTCCTTCTAGACCTGTCCTCTGCTTCTACATTATTCTGTGCTCCTCCTTCTAGACCTGTCCTCTGCTCATACATTACTCTGTGCTCCTCCTTCTAGACCTGTCCTCTGCTTCTACATTACTCTGTGCTCCTCCTTCTAGACCGTTCCTCTGCTTCTACATTACTCTGTGCTTCTCCTTCTAGACCTGTCCTCTGCTTCTACATTACTCTGTGCTCCTCCTTCTAGACATGTCCTCTGCTTCTACATTACTCTGTGCTCCTTCGTCTAGACCTGTCCTCTGCTTCTACATTACTCTGTGCTCCTACGTCTAGACCTGTCCTCTTGCTTCAACATTATTCTGTGCTCCTCCTTCTAGACCTGTCCTCTGCTTCTAAATTACTCTGTGCTCCTCCTTCTAGACCTGTCCTCTGCCTTCTACATTTCTCTATGCTGCTCCTTCTAGACCTGTCCCCTGCTTCTACATTACTCTATGCTACTCCTTCTAGACCTGTCCTCTGCTTCTACATTACTCTATGCTCCTCCTTCTAGACCTGTCCTCTGCTTCTACATTACTCTGTGCTCCTCCCTTTAGACCTGTCCTCTGCTTCTACATTACTCTGTGCTCCTCCTTCTAGACCTGTACTCTGCTTCTACATTACTCTATGCTCCTCCTTCTAGACCTGTCCTCTACCTTCAACATTACTCTGTGCTCCTCCTTCTAGACTTGTCCTACGCTGATACATTACTCTGTTCTTCTCATTCTAGACCTGTCCTTTGCTTCTACATTACTCTGTGCTCCTCCCTCTAGACCTGTCCTCTGCTTCTACATTACTATGTGCTCATCCTTCTAGACCTGTCATCTGCCTTCTATATTACTCTGTGCTCCTCCTTCTAGACCTGTTCTCCACCTTCTACATTACTTTATGCTCCTCCTTCTAGACCTGTCCCCTGCTTCTACATTACTCTATGCTACTCCTTCTAGACCTGTTTTCTGCCTTCTACATTACTCTGTGCTGCTCCTTCTAGATCTGTCCTCTGCTTCTACATTACTCTGTGCTCCTCCTTCTAGACCTGTCCTCTGCTTCTACATTACTCTGTGCTTCTCCTTCTAGACCTGTCCTCTGCTTCTACATTACTCTGTGCTCCTCCTTCTAGACCTGTCCTCTACCTTCTACATTACTCTGTGCTCCTCCTTCTAGACTTGTCCTCCGCTTCTACATTACTCTGTGCTCCTCCTTCTAGACCTGTCCTGTTTCTACATTACTCTATGCTCCTCCTTCTAGACCGTTCCTCTGCTTCTACATTACTCTGTGCTCCTCCTTCTAGACCTGTCCTCTGCTTCTACATTACTCTGTGCTCCTTCGTCTAGACCTGTTCTCTGCTTCTACATTACTCTGTGCTCCTACGTCTAGACCTGTCCTCTTGCTTCTACATTATTCTGTGCTCCTCCTTCTAGACCTGTCCTCCGCTTCTACATTACTCTGTGCTCCTCCTTCTAGATCTGTCCTCTGCTTCTACATTACTCTGTGCTCCTCCTTCTAGACCTGTCCTCTGCTTCTACATTACTCTGTGCTCCTCCTTCTAGACCTGTCCTCTGCTTCTACATTACTCTGTGCCCCTCCTTCTAGACCGGTCCTCTGCTTCTACATTACTCTGTGCTCCTCCTTCTAGACCCGTCCTCCGCTTCTACATTACTCTGTTCTTCTCATTCTAGACCTTTCCTTTGCTTCTACATTACTCTGTGCTCCTCCCTGTAGACCTGTCCTCTGCTTCTACATTACTATGTGCTCCTCCTTCTAGAGCTGTCCTCTGCTTTTACATTACTCTGTGCTCCTCCTTCTAGACCTGTCCTCTGCTTCTACATTACTCTATGCTGCTCCTTCTAGATCTGTCCTTTGCTTCTACATTACTCTGTGCTCCTCCTTCTAGACCTGTCCTCTGCTTCTACATTACTCTGTGCTCCTCCTTCTAGACCTGTCCTCTGCTTTTACATTACTCTGTGCTCCTCCTTCTAGACATGTCCTGCGCTTCTACATTACTCTGTGCTCCTCCTTCTAGACCTGTCCTGTTTCTACATTACTCTATGCTCCTCCTTCTAGACCGTTCCTCTGCTTCTACATTACTCTGTGCTCCTCCTTCTAGACCTGTCCTCTGCTTCTACATTACTCTGTGCTCCTTCGTCTAGACCTGTTCTCTGCTTCTACATTACTCTGTGCTCCTACGTCTAGACCTGTCCTCTTGCTTCTACATTATTCTGTGCTCCTCCTTCTAGACCTGTCCTCCGCTTCTACATTACTCTGTGCTCCTCCTTCTAGATCTGTCCTCTGCTTCTACATTACTCTGTGCTCCTCCTTCTAGACCTGTCCTCTGCTTCTACATTACTCTGTGCTCCTCCTTCTAGACCTGTCCTCTGCTTCTACATTACTCTGTGCCCCTCCTTCTAGACCGGTCCTCTGCTTCTACATTACTCTGTGCTCCTCCTTCTAGACCCGTCCTCCGCTTCTACATTACTCTGTTCTTCTCATTCTAGACCTTTCCTTTGCTTCTACATTACTCTGTGCTCCTCCCTGTAGACCTGTCCTCTGCTTCTACATTACTATGTGCTCCTCCTTCTAGAGCTGTCCTCTGCTTTTACATTACTCTGTGCTCCTCCTTCTAGACCTGTCCTCTGCTTCTACATTACTCTGTGCTCCTCCTTCTAGACCTGTCCTCTGCTTTTACATTACTCTGTGCTCCTCCTTCTAGACATGTCCTGCGCTTCTACATTACTCTGTGCTCCTCCTTCTAGACCTGTCCTCTGATTCTACATTACTCTGTGCTCATCCTTTTAGACTTGTCCTCTGCCTTCTACATTACTCTGTGCTCCTCCTTCTAGACCTGTCCTCTGCTTCTACATTATTCTGTGCTCCTCCTTCTAGACCTGTCCTCTGCCTTCTACATTGCTCTATGCTGCTCCTTCTAGACCTGTCCCCTGCTTCTACATTACTCTATGCTACGCCTTCTAGACCTGTCCTCTGCCTTCTACATTACTCTGTGCTGCTCCTTCTAGACCTGTGTCTACCTTCTACATTACTCTGTGCTCCTCCTTCTGGATCTGTCCTCTGCTTCTACATTACTCTGTGCTCCTCCTTCTAGACCTGTCCTCTGCTTCTACATTACTCTGTGCTCCTCCTTCTAGACCGGTCCTCTGCTTCTACATTACTATGTGCTCCTCCTTCTAGACCTGTCCTCTGCTTTTACATTACTCTGTGCTCCTCCTTCTAGACCTGTCCTCTGCTTTTACATTACTCTGTGCTCCTCCTTCTAGACCTGTCCTCTGCTTCTACATTACTCTGTGCTCCTCCTTCTAGACCTGTCCTCTGCTTCTACATTACTCTGTGCTTCTCCTTCTAGACCTGTCCTCTGCTTCTACATTACTCTGTGCTCCTCCTTCTAGACCTGTCCTCTACCTTCTACATTACTCTGTGCTCCTCCTTCTAGACTTGTCCTCCGCTTCTACATTACTCTGTGCTCCTCCTTCTAGACCTGTCCTCTGTTTCTACATTACTCTATGCTCCTCCTTCTAGACCGTTCCTCTGCTTCTACATTACTCTGTGCTCCTCCTTCTAGACCTGTCCTCTGCTTCTACATTACTCTGTGCTCCTTCGTCTAGACCTGTTCTCTGCTTCTACATTACTCTGTGCTCCTACGTCTAGACCTGTCCTCTTGCTTCTACATTATTCTGTGCTCCTCCTTCTAGACCTGTCCTCTGCTTCTAAATCACTCTGTGCTCCTCCTTCTAGACCTGTCCTCTGCCTTCTACATTTCTCTATGCTGCTCCTTCTAGACCTGTCCCCTGCTTCTACATTACTCTATGCTAATCCTTCTAGACCTGTCCTCTGTTTCTACATTACTCTGTGCTCCTCCTTCTAGACCAGTCCTCTGCTTCTACATTACTCTGTGCTTCTCCTTCTAGACCTGTCCTCTGCTTCTACATTACTCTGTGCTCCTCCTTCTAGACCTGTCCTCTACCTTCTACATTACTCTGTGCTCCTCCTTCTAGACTTGTCCTCCGCTTCTACATTACTCTGTGCTCCTCCTTCTAGACCTGTCCTCTGATTCTACATTACTCTGTGCTCATCCTTTTAGACTTGTCCTCTGCCTTCTACATTACTCTGTGCTCCTCCTTCTAGACCTGTCCTCTGCTTCTACATTATTCTGTGCTCCTCCTTCTAGACCTGTCCTCTGCCTTCTACATTGCTCTATGCTGCTCCTTCTAGACCTGTCCCCTGCTTCTACATTACTCTATGCTACGCCTTCTAGACCTGTCCTCTGCCTTCTACATTACTCTGTGCTGCTCCTTCTAGACCTGTGTCTACCTTCTACATTACTCTGTGCTCCTCCTTCTGGATCTGTCCTCTGCTTCTACATTACTCTGTGCTCCTCCTTCTAGACCTGTCCTCTGCTTCTACATTACTCTGTGCTCCTCCTTCTAGACCGGTCCTCTGCTTCTACATTACTATGTGCTCCTCCTTCTAGACCTGTCCTCTGCTTTTACATTACTCTGTGCTCCTCCTTCTAGACCTGTCCTCTGCTTTTACATTACTCTGTGCTCCTCCTTCTAGACCTGTCCTCTGCTTCTACATTACTCTGTGCTCCTCCTTCTAGACCTGTCCTCTGCTTCTACATTACTCTGTGCTTCTCCTTCTAGACCTGTCCTCTGCTTCTACATTACTCTGTGCTCCTCCTTCTAGACCTGTCCTCTACCTTCTACATTACTCTGTGCTCCTCCTTCTAGACTTGTCCTCCGCTTCTCCATTACTCTGTGCTCCTCCTTCTAGACCTGTCCTCTGTTTCTACATTACTCTATGCTCCTCCTTCTAGACCGTTCCTCTGCTTCTACATTACTCTGTGCTCCTCCTTCTAGACCTGTCCTCTGCTTCTACATTACTCTGTGCTCCTTCGTCTAGACCTGTTCTCTGCTTCTACATTACTCTGTGCTCCTACGTCTAGACCTGTCCTCTTGCTTCTACATTATTCTGTGCTCCTCCTTCTAGACCTGTCCTCTGCTTCTAAATTACTCTGTGCTCCTCCTTCTAGACCTGTCCTCTGCCTTCTACATTTCTCTATGCTGCTCCTTCTAGACCTGTCCCCTGCTTCTACATTACTCTATGCTAATCCTTCTAGACCTGTCCTCTGTTTCTACATTACTCTGTGCTCCTCCTTCTAGACCAGTCCTCTGCTTCTACATTACTCTGTGCTTCTCCTTCTAGACCTGTCCTCTGCTTCTACATTACTCTGTGCTCCTCCTTCTAGACCTGTCCTCTACCTTCTACATTACTCTGTGCTCCTCCTTCTAGACTTGTCCTCCGCTTCTACATTACTCTGTGCTCCTCCTTCTAGACCTGTCCTCTGCTTCTACATTACTCTGTGCTCCTTCGTCTAGACCTGTTCTCTGCTTCTACATTACTCTGTGCTCCTACGTCTAGACCTGTCCTCTTGCTTCTACATTATTCTGTGCTCCTCCTTCTAGACCTGTCCTCTGCTTCTAAATTACTCTGTGCTCCTCCTTCTAGACCTGTCCTCTGCCTTCTACATTTCTCTATGCTGCTCCTTCTAGACCTGTCCCCTGCTTCTACATTACTCTATGCTACGCCTTCTAGACCTGTCCTCTGCCTTCTACATTACTCTGTGCTGCTCCTTCTAGACCTGTGTCTACCTTCTACATTACTCTGTGCTCCTCCTTCTGGATCTGTCCTCTGCTTCTACATTACTCTGTGCTCCTCCTTCTAGACCTGTCCTCTGCTTCTACATTACTCTGTGCTCCTCCTTCTAGACCGGTCCTCTGCTTCTACATTACTATGTGCTCCTCCTTCTAGACCTGTCCTCTGCTTTTACATTACTCTGTGCTCCTCCTTCTAGACCTGTCCTCTGCTTTTACATTACTCTGTGCTCCTCCTTCTAGACCTGTCCTCTGCTTCTACATTACTCTGTGCTCCTCCTTCTAGACCTGTCCTCTGCTTCTACATTACTCTGTGCTTCTCCTTCTAGACCTGTCCTCTGCTTCTACATTACTCTGTGCTCCTCCTTCTAGACCTGTCCTCTACCTTCTACATTACTCTGTGCTCCTCCTTCTAGACTTGTCCTCCGCTTCTACATTACTCTGTGCTCCTCCTTCTAGACCTGTCCTCTGTTTCTACATTACTCTATGCTCCTCCTTCTAGACCGTTCCTCTGCTTCTACAATACTCTGTGCTCCTCCTTCTAGACCTGTCCTCTGCTTCTACATTACTCTGTGCTCCTTCGTCTAGACCTGTTCTCTGCTTCTTCATTACTCTGTGCTCCTACGTCTAGACCTGTCCTCTTGCTTCTACATTATTCTGTGCTCCTCCTTCTAGACCTGTCCTCTGCCTTCTACATTTCTCTATGCTGCTCCTTCTAGACCTGTCCCCTGCTTCTACATTACTCTATGCTAATCCTTCTAGACCTGTCCTCTGTTTCTACATTACTCTGTGCTCCTCCTTCTAGACCAGTCCTCTGCTTCTACATTACTCTGTGCTTCTCCTTCTAGACCTGTCCTCTGCTTCTACATTACTCTGTGCTCCTCCTTCTAGACCTGTCCTCTACCTTCTACATTACTCTGTGCTCCTCCTTCTAGACTTGTCCTCCGCTTCTACATTACTCTGTGCTCCTCCTTCTAGACTTGTCCTCCGCTTCTACATTACTCTGTGCTCCTTCGTCTAGACCTGTTCTCTGCTTCTACATTACTCTGTGCTCCTACGTCTAGACCTGTCCTCTTGCTTCTACATTATTCTGTGCTCCTCCTTCTAGACCTGTCCTCTGCTTCTAAATTACTCTGTGCTCCTCCTTCTAGACCTGTCCTCTGCCTTCTACATTTCTCTATGCTGCTCCTTCTAGACCTGTCCCCTGCTTCTACATTACTCTATGCTAATCCTTCTAGACCTGTCCTCTGTTTCTACATTACTCTGTGCTCATCCTTTTAGACTTGTCCTCTGCCTTCTACATTACTCTCTGCTGCTCCTTCTAGACCTGTGTCTACCTTCTACATTACTCTGTGCTCCTCCTTCTAGATCTGTCCTCTGCTTCTACATTACTCTGTGCTCCTCCTTCTAGACCTGTCCTCTGCTTCTACATTACTCTGTGCTCCTCCTTCTAGACCTGTCCTCTGCTTCTACATTACTCTGTGCCCCCTCCTTCTAGACCGGTCCTCTGCTTCTACATTACTCTGTGCTCCTCCTTCTAGACCTGTTCTCCGCTTCTACATTACTCTGTTCTTCTCATTCTAGACCTTTCCTTTGCTTCTACATTACTCTGTGCTCCTCCCTGTAGACCTGTCCTCTGCTTCTACATTACTATGTGCTCCTCCTTCTAGAGCTGTCCTCTGCTTTTACATTACTCTGTGCTCCTCCTTCTAGACCTGTCCTCTGCTTCTACATTACTCTATGCTGCTCCTTCTAGATCTGTCCTTTGCTTCTACATTACTCTGTGCTCCTCCTTCTAGACCTGTCCTCTGCTTCTACATTACTCTGTGCTCCTCCTTCTAGACCTGTCCTCTGCTTCTACATTACTCTGTGCTTCTCCTTCTAGACCTGTCCTCTGCTTCTACATTACTCTGTGCTCCTCCTTCTAGACCTGTCCTCTACCTTCTACATTACTCTGTGCTCCTCCTTCTAGACTTGTCCTCCGCTTCTCCATTACTCTGTGCTCCTCCTTCTAGACCTGTCCTCTGTTTCTACATTACTCTATGCTCCTCCTTCTAGACCGTTCCTCTGCTTCTACATTACTCTGTGCTCCTCCTTCTAGACCTGTCCTCTGCTTCTACATTACTCTGTGCTCCTCCTTCTAGACCTGTCCTCTGCTTCTACATTACTCTGTGCTTCTCCTTCTAGACCTGTCCTCTGCTTCTACATTACTCTGTGCTCCTCCTTCTAGACCTGTCCTCTACCTTCTACATTACTCTGTGCTCCTCCTTCTAGACTTGTCCTCCGCTTCTCCATTACTCTGTGCTCCTCCTTCTAGACCTGTCCTCTGTTTCTACATTACTCTATGCTCCTCCTTCTAGACCGTTCCTCTGCTTCTACATTACTCTGTGCTCCTCCTTCTAGACCTGTCCTCTGCTTCTACATTACTCTGTGCTCCTTCGTCTAGACCTGTTCTCTGCTTCTACATTACTCTGTGCTCCTACGTCTAGACCTGTCCTCTTGCTTCTACATTATTCTGTGCTCCTCCTTCTAGACCTGTCCTCTGCTTCTAAATTACTCTGTGCTCCTCCTTCTAGACCTGTCCTCTGCCTTCTACATTTCTCTATGCTGCTCCTTCTAGACCTGTCCCCTGCTTCTACATTACTCTATGCTAATCCTTCTAGACCTGTCCTCTGTTTCTACATTACTCTGTGCTCCTCCTTCTAGACCAGTCCTCTGCTTCTACATTACTCTGTGCTTCTCCTTCTAGACCTGTCCTCTGCTTCTACATTACTCTGTGCTCCTCCTTCTAGACCTGTCCTCTACCTTCTACATTACTCTGTGCTCCTCCTTCTAGACTTGTCCTCCGCTTCTACATTACTCTGTGCTCCTCCTTCTAGACCTGTCCTCTGCTTCTACATTACTCTGTGCTCCTTCGTCTAGACCTGTTCTCTGCTTCTACATTACTCTGTGCTCCTACGTCTAGACCTGTCCTCTTGCTTCTACATTATTCTGTGCTCCTCCTTCTAGACCTGTCCTCTGCTTCTAAATTACTCTGTGCTCCTCCTTCTAGACCTGTCCTCTGCCTTCTACATTTCTCTATGCTGCTCCTTCTAGACCTGTCCCCTGCTTCTACATTACTCTATGCTACGCCTTCTAGACCTGTCCTCTGCCTTCTACATTACTCTGTGCTGCTCCTTCTAGACCTGTGTCTACCTTCTACATTACTCTGTGCTCCTCCTTCTGGATCTGTCCTCTGCTTCTACATTACTCTGTGCTCCTCCTTCTAGACCTGTCCTCTGCTTCTACATTACTCTGTGCTCCTCCTTCTAGACCGGTCCTCTGCTTCTACATTACTATGTGCTCCTCCTTCTAGACCTGTCCTCTGCTTTTACATTACTCTGTGCTCCTCCTTCTAGACCTGTCCTCTGCTTTTACATTACTCTGTGCTCCTCCTTCTAGACCTGTCCTCTGCTTCTACATTACTCTGTGCTCCTCCTTCTAGACCTGTCCTCTGCTTCTACATTACTCTGTGCTTCTCCTTCTAGACCTGTCCTCTGCTTCTACATTACTCTGTGCTCCTCCTTCTAGACCTGTCCTCTACCTTCTACATTACTCTGTGCTCCTCCTTCTAGACTTGTCCTCCGCTTCTACATTACTCTGTGCTCCTCCTTCTAGACCCGTCCTCTGTTTCTACATTACTCTATGCTCCTCCTTCTAGACCGTTCCTCTGCTTCTACATTACTCTGTGCTCCTCCTTCTAGACCTGTCCTCTGCTTCTACATTACTCTGTGCTCCTTCGTCTAGACCTGTTCTCTGCTTCTTCATTACTCTGTGCTCCTACGTCTAGACCTGTCCTCTTGCTTCTACATTATTCTGTGCTCCTCCTTCTAGACCTGTCCTCTGCCTTCTACATTTCTCTATGCTGCTCCTTCTAGACCTGTCCCCTGCTTCTACATTACTCTATGCTAATCCTTCTAGACCTGTCCTCTGTTTCTACATTACTCTGTGCTCCTCCTTCTAGACCAGTCCTCTGCTTCTACATTACTCTGTGCTTCTCCTTCTAGACCTGTCCTCTGCTTCTACATTACTCTGTGCTCCTCCTTCTAGACCTGTCCTCTACCTTCTACATTACTCTGTGCTCCTCCTTCTAGACTTGTCCTCCGCTTCTACATTACTCTGTGCTCCTCCTTCTAGACTTGTCCTCCGCTTCTACATTACTCTGTGCTCCTTCGTCTAGACCTGTTCTCTGCTTCTACATTACTCTGTGCTCCTACGTCTAGACCTGTCCTCTTGCTTCTACATTATTCTGTGCTCCTCCTTCTAGACCTGTCCTCTGCTTCTAAATTACTCTGTGCTCCTCCTTCTAGACCTGTCCTCTGCCTTCTACATTTCTCTATGCTGCTCCTTCTAGACCTGTCCCCTGCTTCTACATTACTCTATGCTAATCCTTCTAGACCTGTCCTCTGTTTCTACATTACTCTGTGCTCATCCTTTTAGACTTGTCCTCTGCCTTCTACATTACTCTCTGCTGCTCCTTCTAGACCTGTGTCTACCTTCTACATTACTCTGTGCTCCTCCTTCTAGATCTGTCCTCTGCTTCTACATTACTCTGTGCTCCTCCTTCTAGACCTGTCCTCTGCTTCTACATTACTCTGTGCTCCTCCTTCTAGACCTGTCCTCTGCTTCTACATTACTCTGTGCCCCCTCCTTCTAGACCGGTCCTCTGCTTCTACATTACTCTGTGCTCCTCCTTCTAGACCTGTTCTCCGCTTCTACATTACTCTGTTCTTCTCATTCTAGACCTTTCCTTTGCTTCTACATTACTCTGTGCTCCTCCCTGTAGACCTGTCCTCTGCTTCTACATTACTATGTGCTCCTCCTTCTAGAGCTGTCCTCTGCTTTTACATTACTCTGTGCTCCTCCTTCTAGACCTGTCCTCTGCTTCTACATTACTCTATGCTGCTCCTTCTAGATCTGTCCTTTGCTTCTACATTACTCTGTGCTCCTCCTTCTAGACCTGTCCTCTGCTTCTACATTACTCTGTGCTCCTCCTTCTAGACCTGTCCTCTGCTTTTACATTACTCTGTGCTCCTCCTTCTAGACATGTCCTGCGCTTCTACATTACTCTGTGCTCCTCCTTCTAGACCTGTCCTCTGATTCTACATTACTCTGTGCTCATCCTTTTAGACTTGTCCTCTGCCTTCTACATTACTCTGTGCTCCTCCTTCTAGACCTGTCCTCTGCTTCTACATTATTCTGTGCTCCTCCTTCTAGACCTGTCCTCTGCCTTCTACATTGCTCTATGCTGCTCCTTCTAGACCTGTCCCCTGCTTCTACATTACTCTATGCTACGCCTTCTAGACCTGTCCTCTGCCTTCTACATTACTCTGTGCTGCTCCTTCTAGACCTGTGTCTACCTTCTACATTACTCTGTGCTCCTCCTTCTGGATCTGTCCTCTGCTTCTACATTACTCTGTGCTCCTCCTTCTAGACCTGTCCTCTGCTTCTACATTACTCTGTGCTCCTCCTTCTAGACCGGTCCTCTGCTTCTACATTACTCTGTGCTCCTCCTTCTAGACCTGTCCTCTGCTTTTACATTACTCTGTGCTCCTCCTTCTAGACCTGTCCTCTGCTTTTACATTACTCTGTGCTCCTCCTTCTAGACCTGTCCTCTGCTTCTACATTACTCTGTGCTCCTTCGTCTAGACCTGTTCTCTGCTTCTACATTACTCTGTGCTCCTACGTCTAGACCTGTCCTCTTGCTTCTACATTATTCTGTGCTCCTCCTTCTAGACCTGTCCTCTGCTTCTAAATTACTCTGTGCTCCTCCTTCTAGACCTGTCCTCTGCCTTCTACATTTCTCTATGCTGCTCCTTCTAGACCTGTCCCCTGCTTCTACATTACTCTATGCTAATCCTTCTAGACCTGTCCTCTGTTTCTACATTACTCTGTGCTCCTCCTTCTAGACCAGTCCTCTGCTTCTACATTACTCTGTCTCGATACAGCCATGACTAAGAGCACAGCCTAGTGCTTGAAACGCGTAGGCTAATCTATTGCCGCATCACCACCTTGTTTTTCCTCCTGATGTTTTATTCTAAGCTCTGACAGCTTGTATTCAATAAAGTGGAAACCAAAGTTTTTTCCCATTTTTTGACATCACTATCGCTGGATCCTCTCTGTTTTTTTCTGCTATTGCTGCCGTGTGCCGTCGCGGCTGACCCGGGCGATTACTAACACAGTAGTGTCAGATCGGTGAGCTGGAGGTTTCCTCCCATTTCCCTTTTTCCTTCTATAATATTACTCAAGTATTTTTTTCTCTTGTTATTTGCACAACTATGTCACCTGTTTTCTTCTTTCTTTTGTAGAAGTGTTGATGTGTGGCCCCAATAAAATGCTCCCGTACGTTCGTCCACCCATCTCTTCAGCTCCATGATGCATCTGTTACTGACCTTCAGCATGATGATGTTTTTAAAAAACTCACAGGCTGAATACAGATGATGAACAGCGGAACCAATACTGAGGTCAATCAAGATGTCTCCATTAATATGACCTGCAGAAAAACATTTTGACTATTGAAACATCTAATGTGTTAAACCCTCATAGATTTTGTGGATAAACAAGGAGATATGTCTGTATCAATTCTAACAAACTATGTAAACATTGTGTTTCCAATACCCAAAAATCTGAAAAAGAGATTAAATAACCCTCAAATATTCTATAGGTTGATGACACTAATGTTTTTTAGTAGATGAAGATTGCAACTATCTGAGGTCTTGTAGTAAGTGGAAAGAAAAGGAGACTCATGGGGCCAAAACTAGAACAATCCAAAAGCCTTCAATATGTTTTAACCTATTAAGGACACGGACAATTTCGGCCTTGAGCACAAAACCTCTTTCTTTTTTGATCGATGTAGCTGTATGAGACTTTTTTTTGCGGGACAAGTTATACTTTATGTATGTGCCATTTTTTGGTACATTTACATTATCTTGTAATTTATGTAATTTTTTATTTTGGCAAGAATGCAGAACAAAAGCAGTTCTGATGCAGTTTTAATTTTTTTTTTTACACCACACACCGATCATTATAATTAATATAGATTTGTTCCACATGTTGTTATGGTCGTGGCAAAACCAAATATGTGTACATTATTTTATGTTTTGGAACTTATATTTTTTCATGTTTATTAATTGTAAAAAAAAAATTTCATTTCTGTGTTTTTTTGTTTTACTGACTTTTTTATTTTATTTATTAATTTTACTTTTTTTTTAATCCCATAGTGGAATTTTTCATTTTATTTTTTTTAACTTTAATGTACTGGCATATATCTATATGCCAGTACTTTAGCCTGTGTACTGATGGTACATAGGCAGTTGTTAGGGCATACCTCAGTATGCCCTAACAACAGTGAAAATGGTCAGAATGCAGTGGTCAGCTTTAACCGCGGAATTCATGTGGTTAACGGCGGAGAGAGGTTTCTCTCCACTTTGCCATTAGAGCGGTGCTGTGACTGTGTATTACAGCCGTTCCCTCGCTCCTAATGGTGTGCCACACTGTGTGTTACACATGACAAGAATGCCGGCCCTAATGCGGCAAGCACCCTGCCGCTCAGGACGAATATACTCATCCTGTATTGGCAACCAGTTAAAGAAGTGGTGCTCGCCTGATGGAATGGTATATATGTCACCCAATGTGTCCTCAATAACTAGGGGTGGAGCTGTTCATCAGTTGTGGCTGCCAGAGCCGACCTTAAGTTGGATGGCACCCTGTACGGGACTCTATTGCTGCCCACCACAAAACAGAAATTACCCAGATATGTAGACACACGCATACTGGAATGTATATACTGTACATATATAAAGACATATTTAGACATACAGGCAAATATATATGCACACATACTGGAACACATACATACGTAAAGGTACACATATAGACATAAATACACATATATACAGACACACACACAAGTCGCTTATATATATATATATATACACACACACACACACACACACATACACATACTGGCAAATATACAAATACATTACGGCACATGTATAGACACACAGGCACATGTATACATGCAGATATACACATACAAATACAGAGACATATGAACACATAAAGACCCATATATACCCACACAGACACATATATATGCAGTAGGTGTTACCTGCAGTCCTATCTAACACTGCAGATAACACACAGTGATAACTATTAGAGTATAGAAAATTAGAAGATGTTACCAGCAGTCCTATGCAACACTACAGATAACACAGTGATGACTTTCTACATACAGATAATGTAGTAGATGTTACCTGCAGTCCTATGTTACACCACAGATAACACACAGTGATAACTATTTGAGTACAGATAATGTAGTAGATGTTACCTGCAGTCCTATGCAACACTACAGATCAAAAATACAGTTATACAGACACATATATAGACTCATAGGCACAAATATACATGCACATATTGGAACATTTACACATACAATCACAGAGACGTATATACACAGACACATATGCACCCACAGAGACATGTATAGTAACACATAGGCACATATACACGCAAAAACAGCAGAAATATTCTCTATTAGGCACTTCGCTCCTCCCTTGCTGTGGGCGGACTTTCCTTCTCTACTCTTGCTGCCTCTCCACCTGTCTCCTCCGTGTGTTTAACCAGGAACAGATGATAGAGAGCTCATTAAACAGCAGGCCCATGGAGGGTGCATCACCGTGTGCATTTGCACAGGTCGCACACTCCTGCAACTCATGAATCCAGATGTAGAACGAAATACTAAAAGATAGGAAAAAAAACATGGGGGCCCTTGTGTAGTATAGTCTGTATAATGTAGATTAAGAGGAAATGTGCTAGACCCCCCTGGCTGGATTGCATATTCTATGGCACTACACTGGACACACAGAAATCAAATAAGGGGTCCCAAGGGAAGTTATAGTTATGGGTCTTCAACAAAACCATATATGCAGGCTCAGAAGTCCTAGGAATAGACATTATTGTCTTCAAAACATTTTTAAGAAAATTACATAAACTTTTTAAAGATTTTTGAGCTTCATTTTGGTTCCTTCATTGTCATTGAAGATTCACATCTACAGCTTTACATAGAACACTTATGGTTTCTGATTTCTAGACCCTTTACTGGTTAGCTTTTTTTTTCCACATTTTTTTTCTTGATCTGCCCTTTGCTGACTCTCCCCCCCCCCCCCCTTTACTATTTGGGTACATGTGATGTGACTGGACCTGTCCCTGTCCCTGTGTAGAATCTCCCATTCAATAAGCCTGCCGAGCTGTCATTCATGTTCAGTCTGATGTGACAAAGAAAGTGACATCTCCATCCCAATATGGAAACACTTACTAAATATGAGAATGATGGAAAAAAATATTATTATTTCTGCCGCTAGTGGTATCCTGAGCAGAAAATGTTTGTTGATGCATTTTACTTAAGTATGTTTATCTTTAATTGAATATAGTATTATAGACATCAGGTTCTAGTTTCTAAAAAAAAAAAGTAGAGATCAGAAACTAACAGCAGCTTAGACTGGTAAACCACAAATTGTCATCCACCAAAGTGTTTTCCAGGGTTCTCGAGGTTAGAGAAGAGAAAAAAATGACTCTACTGAACCCTGACATCTTATATTCATAATCATATACAGTGAATAGGGCTTCGCTCTGCTTCCTGTGATTTTCCAGTTGCTAAGAACCGGGAAAGTATTTTTGCTCGTTCTGTTCTCCCACAACCCAAAAATCAAGTTTCCTCAATTTGTATTCAGTTGTTTCGAATTCTTTAAAACCAGTTAAACATAGAATAATATACACGTCAATGTATCTAAGGTGAAACAAAATCAAGATACATACCCAATGCGAAAACTTGTCTAAAATTGTCAATGAGAAATTTCAAGGTGTCATCTCCAAAGACCATGTCAGGTTTATCTGAAAAGTAATGCTCCAGAAATTGTCTGGAATCAAAGCCATGTACGTGATAGAACTTATGGGGACTGGAATCCATCATCTACTCTTGTATCACAGACGAGGTGACTACCTCTAGACCGGGGCACAAGGTCTTTATATAATTACCAGGATTTAATTTACATAGTGTGTTACTAAGAATAACTTATCACATGATGACTTATTATATTCATGAGCCGGTCATGGGAACTTGTGTTATAATAAATGCACATAGAGAAATAATGATCTTTAAATAAACAAATCTATTTTATTGCTAAACAAACAATGAAAAAAAAAATTGTGTCTTTGTCAGTCTGTTAGGATGCAGAGCTTTACAGTCCTAACAAGCTGAGAGGATGGAGTCTCCTTATCTATACTGCCATGTTACAGTATAGTAGTGCTGTACTCACAATTCTCTATGAGTGTAGTCTGGTAATGGGTTATGGGCAGTATTGCTGGGTACTTGGTGGCTTGGCGCTTCTTGTAGTCTGAGTGCAGATGGTGTGGCTGGGCGTCTTAGCACCTAACGCTGACCGCCAGATACTGCAATGTGTATTGTCTTCTACGGCTCAAATCTCCAGACCTCCTGCTGGATGCTTGAATATAGAGGTAATATGGTTTGTGGACAACTCTTAATAAATTTGGTGCATTCTAAAAAATGTTTATAAAGATTAACAAACCGTTAACATAGAACTCTTTGTAGTCCTTAAAGTATTTATATTAAATATACCCCCTGGATATATGATGCACCTTTAACTGAAATCAATATAAAACCTGGCGCGCTGAAACAAAGAAAAAATATTAAAAAACAATCAATCAAAAAACTAAAATATAAATTAAAAATTCAAAACACAGAGCAATGATTGGATATGTATAGAGATGAGCACTCGTTACTCCAATTACTCGTCCACATACACTTTCATCATGACGGCATCAC
Source organism: Rhinoderma darwinii (assembly GCF_050947455.1). Classification (NCBI taxonomy): domain Eukaryota; kingdom Metazoa; phylum Chordata; class Amphibia; order Anura; family Rhinodermatidae; genus Rhinoderma; species Rhinoderma darwinii. The sequence goes on from NC_134687.1 coordinate 665,983,890, forward strand.
ATCGTTGTTTACACAGGGAGATGTGCTATCGACAATTATTTTTAATGCCGCATAAAAGAGCGTGTTTGCCTTAAGACAAAGTGTCCCTTTTCATTGAGGGAACACTGATATTAGGTGAAAATTTGAATACCCTCTTAGACCCCACCTTGGTCTCTTCACAAAATGCCCACCCTGCTCCCCATAAACTATTACGGAACCTGACATTGTCTTTGTTTTCTTTAGACATTAGAGATGTTTGCAGATGCTTACACAATAATGAGAGATTACCCCTTTTTTTCCTGTGGACATTAAACATATCACAGACTGGGCCACTTGTTCCTCTCTGAACGTATGCTACCTCCAGTAATGGATTCTAATATAGCTGTGAAATTGGTCTCTGAATAACCACTTGTTTCTTTCATAATCCGACCTGATTCTCTTGCCTAGAGAACGTTCACTTGGATTCTGAATGAAACTTTGATTCAAGATTCTAAACACACCCAAAGTATATGCGAGTCTGTAATGGAGTTTTTCTCCCTTAATAGCACTCCAGGTGTCTCTGGTAACAACATATGGGAATCCCGGAAGGCTGTCCTTCGGAGAATTTTCATAAGTCTTAGTTCTAGATTAAAGAAGGAGATGTAAGGTTTAGGATAAAAATATTATTTTTGGACCTATGGAGAGACGCTGCTGATGTGATATGAGTGTATAAAATCAAAGGAAAGTGATGAACCCAGAAGTCAAAAGTTTAATAAGGCATTGAGACTACGCATTTCGACTTTGAACTAACGTCTTCATCAGGCGAAGTACACAATGATAAAAAAGGGACTTCTTATATAGGGCGTAAAACATAAAGAAAGAAAGAAACACCAAACCAGGGTCAAAACTCAACTCTGTCATATGAGGTCAGAGTGATGAAACAGAGAGCTGCGGTCAAACTTGCAGATATAGGTAAACAGTCTCAATCAATGCACAGAGAATGAATACATAAAAAATAAATACATGTTTAAGAATAGATATGAAGCAGTTATGGTTACAAAAATAAAAAGAATGGATAAAAATCAAGAAACTCTAGGGAGAGGAAGACAGCCGTAGAACAGAAAAGCCATCAAAATGAGACAATGGGGAGAGAGTATAAATGTATGTAGTGACCTACTATAATGTTATGAAACGTCTGTCACTTTAAGGTTGTCATGACTACTAGCCAAGCTTCTGGGTGGCCCTGGTTTTTGATGCAGAGCCAATCTCATTTCTTTGTTTACGTCCTATCAGAGCCAAGGGTGGAGTATTTGAATATATTCAGGTTTTCTCATTGTTGCTTGTGATTTCTCGTGTTTGCATGTGTCTGATCAAGCTCTTGGTTGCACCCTGTATCACCTTGACTGTTTGGACTCTTTGAACTGGATCTTGGCTTTGTCTTCGGATTTTCCCTTTGATCACTGATTTTGACATTCTGCTCTTGGCTGATTTTGACCTCTGTAAGCCCTGGTACTCTTGTGTTTTGCGGTTTGGACTTTTAGTATCTCCTGATTGTGAACTCTGCTTGCCCCTCTGGTTTGTCTGGTTATCCATTCTGGTATTGCCTGCAGTTGCAACTCCTGTCCAACACCGTTTTCTGTAAAAGCAACCTGGGTTCTATGCAGCCAAATCCAGCCAGCCTTGCGATGGGCTCTGGTGAAGACCATAGAGTAGCCTTAGACTCTGCTGACCAGAATGGTGATGGATTTGAGGTAGCTGATTTACCTGCATGCTTGATCCAGACAGTCTCCAGCTGCCTTTGGAGAATTTCTTGTATAGGAATTCCATAAACTTGCACTCTGGGGAATTGCTCAACTAGTGATTCCCGTACGGGTAATATGCGTGGGGGAGAGAACACCCCAGGGGAAAGAAGCTCCATGATAGTATACCTCATCTTAGGGGGCTCTGAAATGGAGCTTGCAGGTTGCCTCACAGACAGCATCACCGGTGTCAAGGCAACCGAAACACAGTCCAGATTACGGAGGCCAAAGAGGAACAAACGCAAAAGCCCCAGTAAGAGCTGCAGCGTCGGTGGACTTGTAGCAAAGAACTTACATTTAGACAAAATAATAACAGTAAAGTGGAAGTTGTTACAATTAATGGAACAGAGTATTTCTACAGCTCACATAGTAACATATGTGATTGATATGCATTAGTAGTAAGGGAAAGATAAAAGGGGGAATAAAATAAAAATCTATATATATATATCACAACAAGTTTGGAAATACAAAAACCATCAGAAAAATAATAAACCCAAAAATATCTAAGTAAGTAAATAAATAAGAAGTAAAAAAGTAGCACTGTTTCTTGACCCATAGGAATAGGGTGCAATATTCTCGTCAGGACACGTGACCAGTGCCCCTAAAAACATAGTCAGAATACTCCAAAATACGAGACAGCACTCCAAAGATAGTGGAAAAAAGTGGATTTATTCACGTTTGGTGAATAAATCGACTTTTTTTTTACTATCTTTGGAGTGCTGTCTCGTATTTTGGAATATTCTAAATAAATATGTATGAACTCAATGAATATGAGTAGTTGGTTATGTGGACTAAGCAAAAATACATTAAAGTTAGTCGTCAATGTAAAGGAAGTGATCAATACATTACATGATGAAAAACAAAAGAAGGGACCCAGAGGAACTGATGAATATAAAAAACAATAGATATAAATAAATATATGAATAGATATAGAAAATATTTGTATGAATAGGGGCCACATATAATCTGTCAATAGAGATTTACATATATGAATGAATGCACTGTTAAATTGAAAATATAGAATACATATGAGTAATAAAATATATAAAAAATTATATTAAGAGTATTAAAAGTAGTAAAAATGGAGGGAGATTATATGAACTTTGAACCAGTGAGTACCCTGGACTATAATAGGGGTCCAGCCCCCTGCTTCTATGCCTGAGCGTTGTTGATGTTGCCTGTCGGCAGGAGGCACAAGCTGCCGTTCCTCCTACTACACCTCCTGGCAGTGTTGATCCTCAGACTACACCTCTTGGCAGTGTTGACCCACGTGTTTCTTTGCCACTTCCTGACCGCTATGATGGAGAAGCAAGTACCTGTCGTGGATTTATGAATCAGTGTCAGATCCACTTCAGCCTGTATAATAGGACATTTTCATCTGATAGCGCAAGGGTCCCTTTCATCATCTCTCTCCTCACTGGCAAGGCTCTTGCATGGGCGAACCCTATCTGGGAGAGACAAGGACCAGAGACCTGTGACTTCCAAGCCTTCCTCCGTACTTTTCGTATGGTTTTTGAGGAGCCTGGTCGGGTCTCATCTGCAGCGGCCTCTCTGATTAATCTACGCCAAGGAGACACCTCCATGAGTGAGTACACCATCCACTTCCGCACCCTGGTGGGAGAGCTGTTATAGAACAATGAGGCCCTGGTGGCTGCATTCTGGCATGCACTGGCTCCTAAGATTAAGGACGAACTTGCCGCTCGGGATCTGCCGTCTACCCTGGATGACCACATCTTTCTGTCCGCCCGGATTGATATACGGATCCGAGAATGCCTCCAAGAGGTTCGACGGGAAAAGTCCTTCCCAGTCCGTCTCACACTTTGCAGCAACCCCTGCTGTCCTCAGATGTCGATCCTCCTAAAGAGTCTGAGATAATGGACCAGTGTAAGTTATTCACCCAGGAGAGACAACGCAGACACACTTCTGGACTCGATGGCCATTTTGTGCGCCTGTATCCCCAAAGATCCCAAAGCCTAGAGTTGCTAGGAGTGACAACCTTGGGTAAGAATGGACTTCCGTCTAAATTGCCCATACCTGTGACCATAGTGTCCGGTGAGAGAACGCATCCGGTCTCTGCGTATCTTGACTCTGGATCCGCTGCTAATTTCATCTGTAGAGACCTGGTGGATCTTCTGCAATTACCCGCAACCCCTCTGGAGAGCCAGTTTGCAGTTGCTTCTGTAAATGGACTACCTCTGCTGGACCCAGTAGTAGCTGTGACCAAGCCGCTGAGGCACCAAGAAGGGGCTCTTCACTCCGAACTTCTGTCGTTCTATGTCCTATACAAAGCGGTTAACCCTGTGTTGCTGGGCCTGCCTTGGCTCCGACTGCATGCCCCAGTCCTGGACTGGAATTCTGGAGAGATTCTCCAGTGAGGCCCGGAGTGTCAAAGCCGTTGCCTGGTGCAGATTCGTTCAGTTCGGCCTTCTCTGCCTCGGTCATTGGCAGGATTGCCGAGTCATTATACTGCATTTTCGGACGTTTTCAGCACGGGGGAGGCAGAGACATTGCCTCCACATTGGGCGTATGACTGCCCTATCGAACTGATTCCTGGTGCATCACTTCCCCGTGGTAGGGTATATCCTCTCTCCTTGCCAAAGACTCTGTCCATTTCCGCCTACGTGAAAGAGAACTTGGAGAGGGGCTTCCTGGCAGGAGCCGGGTTCTTCTTTGTCAAAAAGAAAGATGGCTCTCTTCGTCCTTGTATCAACTACCGAGGTCTCAACCAGATCATGGTGAGGAATAAATATCCGTTGCCACTGATCTTTGAACTGTTTGATCATATATGTGGTGCCAAGATTTTTTCTAAACTAGACCTACGTGGGGCTTACAAGCTAGTCCAGATTCGCCAGGGTGATGAATGTAAGACTGCATTTAACACTCGTGATGGACACTATGAGTATCTAGTAATGCCCTTCGGCCTGTGTAATGCTCCCACTGTCTTCCAGGAGTTTGTGAATGACATTTTCCGTGACCTTCTCTATGTTTATGTAGTAGTCTACCTTGATGACATCTTGATTATTTCTCCAGATCCTATGACGCATCAGAGACATGTCCGTCAAGTTCTGCTACGGTTAAGGGAGAATCGTCTGTACACTAAGTTGGAGAAGTGCGTGTTTGAGAAAGGTGCTCTAACCTTCCTGGGCTACATCGTTTCGAATTGAGGACTCGAGATGGATCCTGGGAAGGTAAAGTCTGTCCTGGAATGGCCACGCCCTCAAGGCTTGGGGGCCATACAGCGCTTTTTGGGATTCGCCAATTTTTACAGGCAATTTATTACAAACTTCTCACTGACTTCTCCCATCTCTAACCTTACTAAGAAGGGTATGAACGCCAAGGTGTGGACTCCTGAGGCAGAGTCCGCATTCAATAGCCTGAAGAGTGCCTTCACGTCAGCCTCCATCATCCAGATGTCTCTCTGCAGTTCTCATTGGAGGTGGACGCATCCTCTGTCAGTGCTGGTGCACTCCTGTTCCAGAGAGGTCCCAAGGTCAAGTCAAGGGTATGTGGATATTTCTCTAAGCTCTTCTCTTTCGCAGAACGCAACTACTCGATTGGGGATCGGGAGTTACTGGCCATAAAATTGGCTCTGGAAGAGTGGAGACATCTACTAGAGGGTGCAGCTCCTCAGTTTCTCCCTGGCGCAAAGGTCTGGCTGTCCTCTAGGAATATCCGTCTGAGGGTGCCGTCGTGCAATCTTGCTCCCAGGTTCCTCGGTTCCTTCGAGATCCTGCAGCAGATCAACCCTGTCGCCTACAAGCTTCGGCTGCCTCCTACCCTCAGGATCCCCGACTCCTTCCATGTCTCTCTCCCTGTAATGTCCATTGCTGCGGGCCGTCCGCTCCTATCTCCTCCTGACAGCCGCAGCCACGAGTCGGCAAGCGCTGGCCCCAGCCTCCTCCTCAGGAGACGCCAGGGCTCGCGTCCACTTACCTCAGCCGGATCCCGTAGGGTGCGCACGCACGCTCGTGCCTGCTCTTAAAGGGGCAGCGCACGCATCGGACTTCTGATGAACTTTGAACCCGTGAGTACCCTGGACTATAAGAGGGGTCCAGCCCCCTGCTTCTATGCCTGAGCGTTGTTGATGTTGCCTATGTGATGGCCCCCTAGTGTGTACCTGTTCCTGTATCTGTTCCTGTTCCTTGCATTCCATACTATCCTGGTCGAGCACTGTGCTGTGCCAAAGTCGTGTCATGCTGTATTCACGTCTGACCTGCTTCACCACGTCTGACGTCCACCTGCTGCCTAGTCCCAGCCGAACCTGCCTTGCTGCTGTCCGAGCTGCCACAGGTACCTATACGAACTATAGACATTGACCTGCGCCCTGTTGGCCAGCTGCCTTACCGCCAAGGAGGTACGGCCCAGTGGTTCCACAGACAATTCATTACACTGAGACCTTCTATAGGTAATTTTGGGGATATCACCCAAAATGCCTTTAAGATAGGTATCATTTGTTAAAATGTGCCAATGTTTATGTAGGATGGATATAATGAGTTTGCTCCCAGTATTAAAGGTAGTAATAAAATTATATATATATATGAAATATCCACATTAGCCCCAAGTGTCTCCTTTTTTTCCTTATTGCTCATATGTCTTTCTTATTTTTCTGTGCCGAAATGATTGAGGCAAGAATTGTTGGCGAACAGTCTGCCGTCTTTAGCCACTCTATTTTTTTCCGATGTTGTTTTCTTTTCATATCTTCATGTAGGAAGTTATTTAATGTATTTTGGGCCTTACCGCATTCTAGCCGGTTAGGTTCACTGCAGTTTTCAGTATATTTAGCTTCCTGTTCCTGTACCTTCTTAATATCTATGATAGGGAGCAGACAAGTAACAATGATCTCCTCAAGGAAAGCCCACAGTTATATGTTATTTGTTTATCTTTATCACAATGTTATTATAATGCAAATAGCCAGAAGCCGTATAATACCCCGTGATGTCCCAGATGATCACACTAGTTCCTGGCACTATTATCAGTACAAAGAAAGATTCCAAAAACAAATCGGCTATAACAGCAAAATTACCAACTGATTTATAAGAAATTTATAGTAAAATCATATTCTATTCAACCCACGTCTGCAGGTCCTTGGGACCACAAGGACTCGGGGTATTCCCTGAGTTCTCTATCTTGTTCTAGTAATAATTGTTGCATATCCGCTAGAATCTGTAGGTTTTATGGTTTCTGGTGTGGTTTCCTGTAATGTGAGTGTTTCAGGTATGGCTTCAGTTACTGGCCATGCCTCAGGCCAGTTTGAAAACAAGTCAGTACATACGAGGACATATTCATATACACCTACCTTGTGTAGCTGTATGTAGTCCACCTGCAGTCGCTAGAAGGGATAATCAGGGCGAGGCATATGCTTACTGGGTGTTTTTGTCAATTTCCCGGGGTTGTGTCTGGTGCATGTCAGGAAACCCTCTACATGTTGAGCAGCTGCGTTCTGAAATCCAGGGGCAAACCAGTGTTGTAACACTGTGCTACTCATTGCTCCTTTTGAGTTATGAACTAGGGAATGCGCTAGGGCGCACATCATTGGAAAAAGACTACGTGTAAGCACGTTCTTCCCTTTACACGCCATGGCTCTCCTTTGCCTCTGACAGCTCCTGTCTCCTGCCACAATTTCTGTTCAGGGGCCGACGCTTGGGTCTGGGTTCACTTCTTGGACTACCAACACGGGGAGGGTGGCAGCTGGTTTTGCTGTTTGGTCAGCCTGTGCATTCACTTTTGCTTCAGGGGTGCCTAATCTTGTGTGCGCTTGCACTTTAATTATGGCTACCTCTGTAGGTAATGCTAGAGCCTCAAGTAGTTGTTGTACTGCATCAGCATTTTTGATTGGTTTGCCTGCTGAAGTCAGAAAGCCTCTTGCTTGCCATATTGTGTCATAATCGTAAGCGACTCCAAAGTTGTACCTTGAGTCTGTATAGACGTTCACCCCTTTTATGTGTGCCCAACTTACATGCTTCTGCGAGTACCATGAGTTCTGCCTAGTGGGCAGAGCTGCTGTAGGCAGTGACTTTTGCAGTGCTGTCTTACCTTCCTGCACTACTGCATACCCGATGGTGAAATGTCCTGTCTGCTCATTCCAGTATCTAGATCCGTCTACAAAATACTGAGTATCATAGATAGTCAAGGTACTTCAGTGACAACTGGTATCCCTTGGGCTTCAAGTTGCATTAAACTGGGACAATCATTCTCATGTTCCATATCAAACAAGACATTGTCATTTGAAAGTTCGTACATTAAGGGTCTGGCATCTCCCCTTCCCCTCCTTTCTATACAACCCGAGGCATAGTGATGGTTGTGTAGGACTGGGTGGTCTTGGATAGCAGTAAACCTGGAGGGAGTGTGATGTAATACACCAGCAGACAAGCAATGATCAAGGAAAACAACAATGGGCTTACAAAGTTGTAATTTGTTCCTGAATACTTTGCAACCTATATGAGAGAAATACAACAATAATTAGACTGTTTCCTGAGCACATATGTCAACAAAGATACAACACAAAAGCAAATCATCAACATATTGCAATAGACAAGTGGTGGATTGTTTGGGGGACCACTTATCCAACAGCTCTTTCATTGTACTGGTGAAAATATCAGGGGAATTTGCTGCACCCTGGGGAAGCACCATCCAGGAATACTGTTTGCCTCTGTGTGTAACAATCCAGAGACAGAGGGATAGAGAAAAACAGGGTATTATAGGGAGACAATGGGAGTTATCAGTTTATTTCCTAATAACTTAGCAATCTATCATTTATTTAAATGGAGAGAGATAGAGAGAGAGAGAGAGAGAGAGAGAGCGCAGTATTTAACATTCCTTCTAACATACTGCATTCAGCTGCTGCCCCACCCCCACCTTTTCTTCCCTTTTCTTGTAGAACTATAAGCTTCATCGAGCCAAAATTCTGAAAGGAAACAACATTTCTGCTATATTTATAACTCTAAAACCTGACTGTACACTGCTCACTTTAATTATTTAAACCTTATAGATAAGGTACATAAGAAAAAACAATCTATTTACACAACCTTGTACTTCAGTTCATTGTTCTAGGACTTTTTACACAATATTTTTACATATAGCAATAATTTAAAGTTCAATTAATTCAGTTCTTAATCTGGATTGAGAAAAACATCTCACATCAAACAGTACACAATTTCCTTTGCCCCACAGACTAATCTGCGGCACACACACTGTATACATGTCTACACTTCTTGTCATAATCCACATTACTCACTGCAATTTACCTAGCTGTATTAATCTTCATCATCACTAGTACAGTCACTCTTATCGAAAGCTATTCTTTTATGCACATACTATTCATATCAACATTTATTGACACACTCTTCTATAGTTCTGCTTTTCCTATCAGTTTATGGTTTTTTAACCAGCCTGCATTCTGTTCTATTAAAGGGAATGTATTGCCAGAAAAACATGTTTTTTTTTTTTAATTAAACATTTAGTGTGTGGGTGATTAAACATTGTTCACATTTTTTTTATTTTTTTCACGAGTCAGGGTTTTTTATAACATTACCTTATAACATCTAAATGAAAACTAATAAAATTATATATAAACAAAATTAAATTACCTTTATTCAGATGAAAACTCGAATCTTCGATTCACCTTACTACGTTCTTTAGAATCCGGTACTCCACCTCGTCTCTCTGTCTGACTGGCCTCAGTTTGATGGCAATTCAGCCGGAGGTCTTTAGATTTAGTGAGCTGATTGAACCACTCACCACGTGCACTCTGTACAGTCCTTGAGAGGAGGGCGATCCAGAGGTGTTGGACTCCGGTTTGAAGAACCAAGATGTTAGGAGAATTTTCTATTCTTATCAATAAAAGTTCAAGGAGTCATCTGAATAAGTCGAAAAGTGCGCCTTAATATTCTTGTTATCAAGGAGACAACAGCAGATCAACAGTCATCTCTCAGCCATTGTCTAACTTTTTCACTGAGTACCCTGGTTTCTATACCTATTATAGGGTGTGGCAAAAGCCAGTCCAAGCTAGTTCTAATGCGGTTTCACATAGCCACCTAACAAAGAAAAAAGGTGTAAGTTGAATCTTCCTCTGGAAGTTCTAATCTCTCTGTTGAGGAATTTACCAGCCCCCCTCACACTTGTTATTAGTAAAGAATATTTAACACTTTGTCAGCCAGAGCCTTTTCTGAGAAGCTTGTATAGCTTAATACACATTTTAGTCTCCGTTACATAAATTACACATAAATTTAAAATAATTCCTAACACTCCCATGATGCCCCAGATGATGAGACTCGGTCTCGGTAATATTATCTAGGACCAGTACAAGGCTAAGTCCCAAAAAGACTGCACTAAGGAAGCTTCTTTTTGATTATTAGATTATTTAAGCTTAACATATGAAGTAATGACTTGCAGACTTTATAATATTCAACCTACTTCTCCTTGTGAGCTGCAATAAATATGACGACCTTATAGTCAATAATGTCACTCACAGCCGTTCTCTGCCTGACATTACAGTAATCAATGATAAAACCTTCTTCAACTAGAGATTTCCCGACTAAATCCACATCATATGTGAAAACATGGAACTTGTCTTTTCCGACTGTAAAATATGTTCTACCTAAAACCCCAAATATTATGAGGTGTCCTCCAGGTTTCAGCAACCTTGAGAACTTCCTCAGATATCTGATGTAATCATCTTGATCTTTGCTGATAATATCCAGAAGCCAAGTACTGATGACATAATCGGCTGGTGGTAAGACCAGCGGGTCTGGCATATTATATTTCACCAGGTCGTATTTCACAACATGTTGAATGGTTGATCTCAGTTTTGCCTCTTGGTCCTGAAACTGATCACTGGAAAAAAAAAAAAAAATACAAGGAAAGTGATTGTCACACAGTCAACATCAACATGTACTTAGCAATGGACTTACAATACTAGAAATAACGCTTGAAATCATCCAAGACTGTTATACCAAGTGTCAGGCTTCTACTGTGACTTTCCAGAATTAACTGGTATAAGATCGCCCCTATGGATAAGTATATTGAACTGAGTGGGTAATACAATTTTTTACTTTTGACTTTAATTTTAACAGAGTAAACGTTTTCCTGGATCTTTGCCTCATCTGCCCTTTTATTTGTTGTATAAGAAGCAACAATCACAATGACAGTGTGTTCCCTTATATCTACATACATATGTCACATGTTTTCTTCTTTTACATGAAAGATTGTTGATGTATGGCCCCAATGAAATGCTCCCATACGTTCGTCCACCCATCTCTTCAGCTCCATGATGCATCTGTTACTGACCGTCAGCACGATGATGTTTTTGAAAATCTCACAGGCTGAATACAGATGATGAACAGCGGAACTAATACTAAGGTCAATCATGATTTCTCCATTAATATGACCTGCAGAAAAACATTTTAACTATTGAAACATCTTATATGTTAAAGCCTCATAGATTTTGTGGATAAACAAGGATAAAAAAGTACATATGTCTGTATCACGTCTAGCAAACTATGTAAAACTTGGGTTTCCTATACTCAAAAATCTGAAATTGAGATTAAATAACTGTAAAGCAAACTATGTAAAACTTGGGTTTCCTATACTCAAAAATCTGAATTTGAGATTAAATAACTGTAACGGCTGTGGTCGCAGAACGCCGCCGTTCCTCTCCTTCGGATGTCCGCGACCGCAGACCCCTGGCTTCTTGAGAGCGTCTCCCTCCTTGGAGACGCCAGATCACGTAGCCGTCCTGCTCTGGTCTGTTTCCTAAGGTGCCTGGGCACGCTCGTCCCTGGCCTGTAGCGGTCAGTGTACATGCATGCTAAAAGTTCCCTAACCAATCCCCAGATCATCCTGGAATATAAAAAGGGCTCCGTCCTTCCACTCTTTGCCTTAGCGTTGTCGTTGTCTACCCATGTTTGCAAATGGTCCCTTAGATGTTCCCTGCTCCCAGTGTTCCCGTATCCGGCTTCCTGTATCCTATTGCTGAGTTTGTTTCCTCAGTCTAGCCATTAGTTGGAGTTGAGTGTGTCATCTGCCACGTCTGGTGTCATCCGCCACGTCTGGTATCATCCACCATGTCTGGTGTCATCTGCCACGTCAAGCTCCATCCGTGCCAAAGCCTCTGTTACACCTCGTATCTGTCTGGACACTTACAGGTACTCCTGTGCTAAAGGCTTTGCATAGACTTTATATAGACTGTTGTTTGGCCAGCTTCCACTCCGCTATGGCGGAGTAGCCTAGTGGGTCTACATACCCCAGGATCATGACCGTACGCTCAGGCCATGGAACCCACTGGCCAACCTAAGATGGCGTTTCAGGTGATGCAAACAGACATGCATGACCTGCGTGCACGCCAGGAACAGCTCCTACTGGCAGTAAATTCTATCATCACTTGTTTGTATCATCCTCCTGCACCTCCTCTGGATGCTGCTGCTGTTCCATTACCTGTTATCCATCCTGCCTGTCCCGGATCTACAGTTTCGCTACCTCTACCGCCTCGCTACGACGGAGATCCTAGAGCCTGTAGAGGCTTCATTAATCAATGTATGATCCACTTTAGACTATATGCTCATCTCCTCCCCTCTGATAAAGCCAAGGTAGCATTCATTATTTCTCTTCTCGCTGGCAAAGCCCTGGCTTGGGCGAACCCCATCCTGGAATGGGAGGGCCTGGAATTCTCATATCTATCATTGTTTTTAGAGAATTTTCTTACAGTGTTCGAGGAACCATGTCGAACATCCTCTGCAGCTGTCACTCTGTTAACCCTCAAGCAAGGGGAGTCTTCTGTACACTGGCGGTGGAGCTGGCATGGAACAATGAGGCCTTAGTTGCAACTGTTTGGCAAGTACTGTCCACGCACATCAAAGACGAGCTAGCAGCTCGCGGTCTTCCTTCCACCCTGGATGCTCTTATCCATGAGGATGAATGTTCTCACGAGATTTGTCAGGAGAAATGTTCCTAAAGACTGGCACTCTTGTTGCAGAGACCCCTACTTCCTTACACGGTTGTTCCACCTGAAGAGCCAATGCAGGTGGACAGAATAAAATTGTCCAAGCAGGAGAAACAGCACAGATGCTCTCAAGGTCTGTGTCTGTATTGTGGCCTCAAAGGCCATTTTGTGCGTAAATGTCCACACAAGCCGGGAAACTCTAGCACCCAGGGTTGGTTGAAGAGACACCCCTTAGTGGAACGGTGCCAATTTCCAAATCCTCTCCCAAATGATCTATTCCTGTAACCATTGTCTCTGGAGAGAGATCAAATAGCGCCTCTGCCTATCTGGATTCCGGAGCAGCTGAAAATTTTATTCAGCAGGATCTAGTGGCTCGCCTTCATCTACCCACTGTTACTCTGGAGAGACCCCTGTCTGTTGCCTCTGTGAATGGACTACCAATGCCCGATCCTATTGTGTCCATCTCTGAGCCGCTGACACTGCAAGTCGGAGTTCTGCACTCAGAACAGATTGCCTTTCTCGTCTTGCCTAAAGCTATCAATCCTGTTTTGCTGGGCCTGCCGTGGCTTCGTTTACATGCTCCGGTTCTCGACTGGAGTTCTGGAGAAGTCCTCCAGTGGAGATCCAAGTGTCTTCACCGCTGCCTGCAACAGGTTCATCCTGCTTTGCCTCCACTCTCTCAGTCACTCTCCGATCTATCCACACATTATGCCAGCTTTGAACCAAATCACAGTAAAAAAAAAGTACCCCTTACCGCTCATCTCAGAGCTCTTCGACAGAATTCGTGGGGCCAAGGTGTTTACAAAGCTGGATCTAGAGGGGCTTATAACTTGATCCCTATCCGCAAAGGTGACGAGTGGAAAACCGCATTCAACACCCGAGACAGTCGCTACGAATATCTCGTGCTGTCCTTTGGAATATGTAATGCTCCAGCTGTGTTCCAGGAATTCGTAAATTACATCTTCCAGGATCTGCTGTATGTCTGTGCGGTGGTCTATCTGGATGACATCCTGGTCTACTCACCCGATTTGACTACGCATCGGAAGCATGTTCGCCAAGTTCTCTTGCAGTTAAGGGGGAATCACCTATATGCTAACCTCGAAAAATGTGGGTTCAAAACTCTCTGCCCTTCCTGGGCTATATTTTCTCAGATCGTGGACTCAAGATGGAACCAGAGAAGATAAAGTCCGTCTTAGAGTGGACATGTCCACAGGGTCTATACAACGATTTTTGGATTTTGCTAACTTGTACCGCCAATTATCCGAAACTTCTTGTCCCTGGCTGCTCCAATCCCTGCTCTCACCAAGAAGGGGGTGAACGCCAAGGTTTAGCCTCTGAAGTCAGCATTTACCAACCTTAAGAACGCTTTCACCTCAGCCTCAGTTTTTCATTATTTTGACACATCCCGGCAGTTTTATCTGGAGGTGGATGCGTCTTCTGTTGGTGCTGGAGCACTGCTGTGTCTAAGAAATTCCAGAAACGCCAAAGGCAAGACGGTGGCTTGTGGCTTCTTTTCAAAATTATTCTCCTGCAGAACGCAACTATTCCTTCTGGGATCGGGGGTTGCTGGCCGTCAAGTTGGCCTTAGAGGAGTGGAGACACTTGCTGGAGGGCGCTATTCATCCTATCATCATTTATACGGATTACAAGAACCTCATTTACCTACAGTCTGCACAACGACTAAATCCTCGCCAAGCCAGATGGTCGCTGTTTTTCACCCAATTTCCAATTTTTGCTTCGCTTCCGTCCTGCAGACAAGAATGTGAAGGCAGATGCCCTGTCTCGATCATTTGAAACTAATAACTCTGAGGAAATTCCTCAATATATCATAGATCCGTCTAGTATTATTGCTGCTAACCCACTGGAAATTAGAGACATTCCATCTGGAAAGACTTTTATTCGTCTTGCAGACAGGAGGAGAATTCTCCGCTGGGCACACTGCTCCAAACTGGCTGGGCACTCTTGAGTCCATAAGACACAGGTCTTGATAGCTTGTCATTATTGGTGGCCCACGCTGCCTAGAGATGTTGTGGACTATGTTTCCTCATGAACCTTTCCACTCATTCCAAACCTGCTGGTCTGCTCCTACCCTTGCCTGTACCTGATGTCCCTTAGCAAAAATATCATTATGGACTTTATTACAGACCTTCGTCCTTCAGCTGGATGTACTACGGTCTGGGTAATAGTGGACCGTTTCTCTAAAATGGCACATTTTATTTCTTTGACTGGTCTTCCGTTTGCTTCTCGTCTGGCAAATCTATTCATCTTGCACATCTTTCGTCTGCATGGACTACCTCTGCATATTGTCTCGGATCGGGGTGTACAATTTACGTCCAAATTCTGGAGAGCACTGTGCAACCTACTAGATGTGAAGCTGGACTTCCTTTCTGCCTTTTACCTGTCATGATCTGGGTGTATGTGGACCTGCTAGGCCGCTCTGCCGTAGCGGAGTGGCAGCTGGCCAAATAACAGTCTATATAAAGTCTATGCAAAGTCTTTAGCACAAGAGTACATGTAAGGGTCCAGACAGTAACAGAGGCTTTGTCATGGATGGAGCTTGACGTGGCAGATGACGCCAGACGTGGCGGATGGTACCAGATGTGGTAGATGATACCAGACGCGGCAGATGATACCAGACGGGGCAGATGACAGCAGATGTGGAAGATAACAGCAGACGTTGCAGATGACACCAGACATGGCAAATGATACACACGACTCCAACTAAAGGCTTAGGTACAGGAAACAATACAGCAACAGGGTACAGGAAGCAGGATACTGGAACACTGGGAGCAGGATACAACTAAGGGACCGTTTGCAATACGAACATGGGTAGACAACAACAACGCTCAGGCAATGAGCGTAAGGGCAGACCCCTTTTTAGAATCAAGGGTGATCTTGGGATTGGTTAGGGAACTGTTAGTATGCCGGGGTCGAGCCCGCACCTTAGCACACAGTCGAGGGCAGGATGGCATCTCTGAGGAGGGAGACGCTGGCAGCAGGCCAGGAGTCTGCGGTCGTGGCTGTCCGAGGGCGGCGGCGGTCCATGGCCGCAGCCTTTACATCACCCACAGTCTAATGGTCAAGTGGAGAGGACCAATCAAATTTTAGAGAATTATCTTCATCATTTCGTTTCTGCCCAACATGACAATTGGGTACAACTTCAGCCTTTGCTGGAATTCCCTTACAATAATCATACAGGTGAGTCTACTGCCTCTTCTTCTATCTAAATTGTGTACAGCCAACATCCACACGTTCCTCTTCCTGTGCCAGCCATGAATCAAGTACTGGCAGCTAATTCTTCATTTGGGACTTTCATTCACATCTGGCAACAAACCAAGTCTGCGATCCTTCAGGCAGTGGATCACATGAAAAAGCATGCAGATAGAAAAAGAAAGGTTCCTCCACAATTCCCTCCCAGAGTCAAGGTCTGGCTATCCTCGAGAAACATTTGTCTCAAGCTGTTCTCTCACAAATTCGCTCCTTTTGAAGTTTTGCAACGAATAAATCCTGTGTCCTATAAACTTTGGCTGCCTTCTACCCTCAGGATTCCCAACACGTTCCACGTGTCCCTCCTTAAGCCTGTGGTTCTGAACCACTGCAGTAAATCTCCTAGTTCTACAGTTGCTCACAGCGGTTCTTCTGATGTCTTCGAGGTGAAGGAGATTCTGGACTACAAGAGAGTATGAGGAAGGACTTACTATTTAGTGTACTGGAAAGGGTTCGGCCCTGAGGAGAGGTCTTGGGAGCCAGAAGAGAACGTTTATGCCCCTATCCTCATTAGAAAATTCCTCTTACGCTCTGGATCCAAGAAGAGGGGGCGTAATAGGGGTACTGTAACTGCTGCAGTCGTGGACCTCCACCGTTCCTCACCTTCAGACGGCCACGACCGCAGACCCCTGGCTTGCCAGCATTTACCTCGTCAAAGACGCCAGCTCACGTAGCCGTCCTACTCTGGACTGCCTCCTAAGGTGCGCACGCATAAAAGTTCCCTAACCAATCCCCAGATCATCCTGGACTATAAAAAGGGCTTTGCCCTTCCACTCCTTGCCTGAGCATTGTTGTTGTCTACCCATGTTCATATTTCAAAAGGTCACTTAGTTGTTTCATGCTCCCAGTGTTCTTGTATCCTTTATCCTGTTGCCATGTTTATTTCTTAAGTCTAGCCTTTAGTTGGAATTGAGTGTGTCCTTTGCCACGTCTGGTATCATCCACCACGTCTGGTGTCATCTGCTAAGTCTGGTGTCATCCACCACGTTTGGTGACATCCGCCAAGCCTGGTGTCATCCGCCATGTCTGGTCTCATCTGCCACGTCTGGTGTTATCTGCCACATCAAGCTCCATCCGTGCCAAAGGCTCTGCTACACCTCTTGTCTGTTTGGACTCACACAGGTACTCCTGTGCTGAAGGCTTTGCATAGACTTTATATAGACTAATGTTTGGACAGCTGGCACTCCGCTACGGCGGAGTGGCCTAGTGGATAACCATACCCCAGGATCATGACAATAACCCTCTATAGGTTGATGACACCAATGTTTTTTTTAGAAGGTGAAGACTGCAATCATCCGAGATCCTGTAGTAAGAAGGAAGAAATGGTGAAGGGAGGCTCATGGGGCCATTTCTAGAACAATCCAAAAGTCTTCAATATATTTTAAAGAGGAGATACTCACCTGATAGGGTGGTATATAGGTCACCCTATGTGTCCTCAATAACCAGCGGTGTAGCTGTTTACCTGTTGTGGCTGTAAGTCATGGATTCAGATGTAGAATGAAATACCAAAAGAGGAAAATAAAGCAAACATGGGGGCCCTTGTGTAGTATGGTCTGTATAATGTAAAGACCCACCTGGCTGGATTGCATATTCTAAGGCACCACACTGGACACACAGATACCGTATAAGGTGTCCCAAGGGAAGTTATAGGTATGGGGCTTCAGCAAAACCATATATGTTGGCTCAGAAGTCCTAGCAGTAGACATTATTGTCTTTGAAAATATTTTTGCTAAAATCAACTTATTAATGATTTATGTTCTTTTCTTTTGGTTTTCTTTTTAGTTTCATTAAAGATCCTAAGGCTGGGTTCACACGACCACGGAACGTATTTCGGCCGGAAGTCCCGGACCGAACACAGTGCAGGGAGCCGAGCTCCTAGCATCATAGTTATGTACGATGCTAGGAGTCCCGTACTGAAAACATGATTACATGGTCGTGTGAACCCAGCCTTAGATCTACAGCTTCACTTATGATACGTATGGTTTCTGATTTCTAGACCCTTTACTGGCTGTACTACATAGGTGTGCGCCCTGTTTTTCCCCTTTTAGTATTTGTGTTCTTGTGACGTGACTGAACCTGACTGTGTAGAATCTCCCAATCAACATGCCTGCACAATTCCTTATTCATGTTCAGTCTGATGTAACAAAGAAAAAGTGATATCTCCATCCCAATATAAAACATCCTCTAAATGAGTATAATGAAAAAAATATTATTATTTCTTCCATTAGTGGTCCCCTGAGCAGAAAATGATTGTTGGTGGATGTTAAGTATGGATATCTATCATTAAACATAGAACCTATAAGGGGGCTGAGCCTATGCAAATATGCCCAAAGTGGGCATTTTTGGTAGGTTTTGTGAGCATTCTTTGGCGTAGCCCTAATCACTACACACATTTTCCATCTGTGCCAGCATTCTTATTTCATGTGCCAAGCTTTTCAGGTGGAACTGCATTAAATGCTATTGAAAAATCTAGATATACAACATCCAAAGCCTTAACTACAGGGTGGGGTCCTATCCAATTCTCCCTAACCGGTTGTTAAAATGACAGTGGGTTTGTGGAACCAGGAAGTAGAGGGATCCAAATCCCGTCCTACATGCGTCCCTTTTAGGACTCAGATACAATGGAACAGCCCTAACTAGCAAGGAAACCATCAGTTTCCTGCTTTTGTTTGTAATACAGATGGTGCGACAACCTAATCGCACCGCTGACGTAGTTCTAGCATTGTCCCGCTTGACTAAATTAGGCCAGGCCTGCATCGCTGTATGACAGCAAGGGAGCTTTAATAGTTTTAAGGTCACTGAATTGTGTGGCGCTTCATCTTTAGAGGGCACTGTGTGGTACTTTTGATTCCAGGAGGCACAGCATGTGGCACTTCATTTTTAAGAGGCACAGAGTAAGACTATCTTTAGGGGGAACTGCGTATGTGGTGCTGTATTTTCAGGGGACACTATATGTGTGGCACTATCTGCAGGGGGCACAGTGTGTGGCACTATCTTCATGGGCACTGTGTGTATGGTGCTTTATCTTCAGGGAGCACAGTGGGTGGCACTTCATTTTTAGGGGGCACAGAGTCAGGCTCTATATTTAGGTATTTAGGGGCAATGTGTGTGTGTGTGTGTGTGTGTGTGTGTGTGTGTGTGTGTGTGTGTGTGTGTGTGTGTGTGTGTGTGTGGTGCTGTATTTTCAGGAGGCACAGTGTGTGGCACTTCAGGGGGTAGTTTGTGACATTACCTTCGGGGGCACAGCAAATCCTTACCATTGTTCAGCCCATGCTGGGAGCTATAGTTTCACGTCGTACAAATTATGGTTAAGGTTAACCTGACTTTACAAATTATCTGTGTACTGAGCTGTATTTGTGCTGGTGCTGTTATATGTAGTGAGCTTGTTTCTTGTGCTGTATATATGAAGTGAGCTCGATTCTGGTGGTGTATATATGTAGTAACTTAAAAATGCCTTCATAGAGGAGGTGAAACATTGTGGTTCCATGTTGGATGAATAAATTCACTTTATTTGAGTGCTGCTTCATGTTCTCTTTTTTGGATATGTAGTAAACTTGGTTTTTGCGCTGTATATACGTACTGAGCTTGGTACTGGTGCTGTATATATGAACTGAGCTTTCCTCTGGTGCTTTATATTTCAGTGTCCCGAAAAACACTATTAAATATTGATTGCGAGTATAATTTGTTTTACAATGCTTTATAATGAGCTTTTACTTATTGTGTACTGTCACTTTAAATGTAAATGTACTTTAAAATACCTGGGTCTTACCATCTGAGGCTGGAGCAGGAGTGAAGGGTTCCCCCCAATTCTTAGGTAGTATGACTTGGATATTGGTTCTACAAGTTACTAAAAAGTAAAGAAACTGTGAGATAATCTTTCCACTTTTTTACAACCTTCTGTCTTTAATTTGCACTTAAACACCAAGGAGTCCTCACTCACCAACAGGACAAGAGAGTGTGCCGGTGAGAACTAGCGACTACAATCTTCTCATCCTTGGTGCAAAACCCTCCTCAGCAATGGTGTGCGTTCAGCCCATGGAAAAGTGGGAAAGTTACAATAGGCCCGTTAACCAAGATTAAAGCTCTGTTAAGACATATCTCCAGCCACCATATTGGGCCTGCCCTGTTTACCCTGTGTCAGCCGCATTCTACCAATATATGTACTGAGCTTGGTTCTGGTGCTGTTTTAACCCCTTCAGAACCAAGCTCATTTTGGCCTTTAGGACCAGACCCATTTTTTCAAATCTGACATATTTCACTTTATGTGGTAATAACTCCGGAACGCTTTTACCTATCAAAGCGATTCTGAGATTGTTTTCTCGTGACACATTGGACTTTATGATAGTGGAAAAATGTGGTCAATAAATTCAATATTTACCAGTGAAAAACACCAAAATTTGGTGAAAAATTGCAAAAATTAGCATTTTTCTCAATTTAAATGTATCTGCTTGTAAGACAGGCAGTTATACCACACAAAATTGTTGCTAATTAACATCCCCCATATGTCTACTTTAGATTGGCATCGTTTTTTGAACATCCTTTTATTTTTCTAGGACGTTACAAGGCTTAGAACTTTAGCAGCAATTTCTCACATTTTCAAGAAAATTTCAAAAGCCTATTTTTACAGGGGCCAGTTCAGTTGTGAAGCGGCTTTGAGGGCCTTATATATTAGAAACTGCCAAAAATTCACCCCATTTTAAAATCTTCACCCCTCAAAGTATTCAAAACAGCATTTAGAAAGTTTCTTAACCCTTTAAACGTTTCACAGGAATTAAAGCAACGTAGAGGTGAAATTTTCAAATTTCATTTTTTTTTGCAGAAATTCATTTTTATTCTAATTTTTTTGTAACACAGAAGTTTTTACCAGAGAAACGCAACTCAATATTTATTGCCCAGATTCTGCAGTTTTTAGAAATATCCCACATGTGGCCCTAGTGTGGTAATGGACTGAAGCACAGGCCTCCGAAGCAAAGGAGCACCTAGTGGATTTTGGGCCTCCTTTTTATTAGAAAATATTTTAGGCACCATGTCAGGTTTCAAGGGCTCTTTCGGTGCCAAAACAGTGGAAATCCACCAAAAGTGACCCCATTTTGGAAACTACACCCCTTGAGGAAATTATCTAGGGGTAGAGTGAGCATTTTGACCCCGCAGGTTTTTTGCAGAAATTATTGGAAGTAGGCCGTGAAAATAAAAATCGTCATTCTTTCAAAGATTATGTAGGTTTAGCTAATTTTTTCTAATTTCCACGAGGACTAAAGGAGAAAAAGCACCACAACATTTGTAAAGAAATTTCTCCCGAGTAAAACAATACCCCACATGTGGTTATAAACGGATGTTTGGACACACGGCGGAGCTTAGAAGGGAAAGAGCGCCATTTGGCTTTTGGAGCTCAAATTTAGCAGGAATGGTTTGTGGAGGCCATGTCGCATTTGCAAAGCCCCTGAGGTACCAAAACAGTGAAAACGCCAAAAAAGTGACTCTATTGAGAAAACTACACCCCTTGAGGAATCCATCTAGGGGTGTAGTGAGCATTTTACCCCCACAGGTGTTTCATAGATTTTATTAGAATTGGGAAGTGAAAATAAAAAAAAATCCTTTTTCTTCAATAAGACCTAGCTTTAGCTCCAAATTTTTAATTTTCTCAACAAATAAAGGAAAAAAAGAACCCCAACACTTGTAAAGCAACTTCTCTGGAGTACGGCAATACCCCACACGTGGTCGTAAAATGCTGTTTGGGCACACGGCAGGGTTCAGAAGGGAAGGAGCGCCATTTGCTTTTGGTGTACAGATTTTGCTGCATTTGGTTTCTGGTCGCTATGTTGCATTTGCAAAGTCCCTGTGGGACCAAAACAGTGGATCCCCCCCAGAAGTGACCCCATTTTGGAAACAACACCCTCAAGGTATTCACCTAGGGGTGTAGTGAGCAGGTTAACCCCACAGGTGTTTTGCAGAAATTCGTGTGCACACGATGTGGGAGAATGAAAATGGGAATTTTTCCTTAGATACGCCAATATGTGGTGCCCAGCTTGTGCCACCATAACAAGACAGCTCTCAATTATTATGCGGTGTTTCCCTGTTTTAGAATCACCCTACATGTGGCCCTAATCTTTTGCCTGGACATTCGACAGGGCTCAGGAGTGAAAGAGTACCATGTAAAATTGAGGCCTAATTTGGCGACTTATAAAGTATTGGTTCACAATTGCAGAGGCTTTGATGTGAAATAATAAAAGAAACCCCTGAGAAGTGACCCCATTTTGGAAACTGCACCCCTCAAGGCATTTATTAAGAGGTGTAGTGAGCATTTTCACCCCACAGGTCTTTTCCATAAATGATTGCGCTGCGGAAGGTACAAATTAAAATGTTTCCCTAGATATGCCAATTCAGTGTTAAATATGTCATGCCCAGCTTGTGCCACTTTTTTTTTTATATACACCGTTCACCGTACGTTATAAACTACATGTTACCTTTATTCTGCGGGTCAGTACGATTCCGGCGATATCAAATTTATAGAACTTTTTTATAACTTTTTGCACAATAAAATTATTTTTGGAAAGAGAATGTATTTTTTCTGTCGCCAAGTTGTGAGAGCCATAACTTTTACATTTTTTCATCGATGGAGCTGTGTGACGGCTTGTTTTTTGCGAGACGAGGTATAGATTTTATCGGTACCATTTTTGGATACATGTAACTTTTTGATCACTTTTATTTCAATTTTTGGAAGACAGTGACCAAAAAAACAGTAATTATGGCAGTGTTTTTGAGGTTTTTTTTTACGGCGTTCACTGCGCTGGATAAATAACATAATATTTTTATAGTTCAGGTCGTTACGGTCGCAGCGATACCAAATATGTATGGCTTTATTATTTTTTTCAACAATAAATGACTTATAAGGGAAAAAGGGCGATTGTGTTTTGTGTTATTATTTGAAACTTTTATTGTATGTTTTCCAACTTTTATTTTTACTTTTTTTACACTTTTTTTTACACTTTTCTTTAGTCCCACTAGGGGACTTGAATGTCCAACTGTTTGTTTGATGTTCTAATACATTGCACTACCTATGTAGTGCAATGTATTGGAACTGTCAGTTGTTCACTGACAGCAAGCCGATCAGGCTCCGCCTCTGGGCGGGGCCTAATCAGCTTACGTAATGGCAGACAGGAGTCCATTGTTAGGGCTCCTGTTGCCATGGTAGCAGTCGCCAGCCTTGCCATCGCATGGCAAGGCTGCCGATTTTCTACAAACCTCTAGGATGCACCGATCACAATGGATCGCTGCATCGAAGGGGTTAATGCCAGGAATCGGAGCTAGCTCTGGTTCCTGCTGATAGATCGGGGTGTCCGCTGTAACATACAGCGGACACCCACTGCTGATGACGCCGGCTCAGCTTCTGAGCCGGAAGCTGAGCCGGCGCCATCTTGCCGATGTTACCGGAAGCCTTCTGGGCCCCGCCGACGACGGGGCATAGGAGGATTCCGTTACAGGCTGATCGGGAGGTAAGCATTAGCCCTCCGATCGCCTTTGCAGCCACCGGCAACCCAGCGATCACGTTGCTGGGGTGCCGGTGGCTATAAACTCCTCACATGCTGCGATCTCTATTGAACGCAGCATGTGAGGGGTTAATCGGTCGGATCGGAGGCTAGCTCCGGTCCTGGCCGATACCTTAGGGTGCCAGCTGTAACATACAGCTGTCACCCGGTGGTGATGTCGCTGTCTCAGCTCCTGAGCCAGCTTCATCTCCATGACGTACATTTACGTGAAAAGGCGGTAAGCCACCGATTTTAATGACGTTTATATACGTGATCCGGCGGGAAGGTGTTAATGTACTGAGGTTTGTTCTGGTGCTGTATATAAGTACTGAACTTGGTTTTGGTGCTGTATTTATGTACTGAACTTGGTTCTGTTGCAGTATATATTTACTGAGCTTTGTTCCTGTTCTGTATATATGTACTGAGCTTGGTTCTGGTGCTGTATATATGTACTGAGCTTTGTTCTGGTGCAGCAGTTGCCCATACAGTGAAGGAAATAAGTATTTGATCCCTTGCTGATTTTGTAAGTTTGCCCACTGTCAAAGACATGAACAGTCTAGAATTTTTAGGCTAGGTTAATTTTACCAGTGAGAGATAGATTATATTTAAAAAAAAAATAAAAAAAATCACATTGTCAAAATTATATATTTATTTGCATTGTGCACAGAGAAATAAGTATTTGATCCCTTTGGCAAACAAGACTTAATACTTGGTGGCAAAACCCTTGCTGGCAAGCACAGCAGTCAGACATTTTTAGTAGTTGATGATGAGGTTTGCACACATGTTAGATGGAATTTTGGCCCACTCCTCTTTGCATATCATCTGTAAATCATTAAGATTTCGAGGCTGTCACTTGGCAACTCGGATCTTCAGCTCCCTCCATAAGTTTTCGATGGGATTAAGGTCTGGAGACTGGCTAGGCCACTCCATGACCTTAATGTGCTTCTTTTTGAGCCACTCCTTTGTTGCCTTGGCTGTATGTTTCGGGTAATTGTCGTGCTGGAAGACCCAGCCACGAGCCATTTTTAATGTCCTGGTGGAGGGAAGGAGGTTGTCACTCAGGATTTGACGGTACATGGCTCCATCCATTCTCCCATTGATGCGGTGAAGTAGTCCTGTGCCCTTAGCAGAGAAACACCACCAAAACATAATGTTTCCACCTCCATGCTTGACAGTGGGGACGGTGTTCTTTGGGTCATAGGCAGCATTTCTCTTCCTCAAAAAACGGCGAGTTGAGTTAATACCAAAGAGCTCAATTTTAGTCTCATCTGACCACAGCACCTTCTTCCAATCACTCTCAGAATCATCCAGATGTTCATCTGCAAACTTCAGACGGGCCTGTACATGTGCCTTCTTGAGCAGGGGGACCTTGCGGGCACTGCAGGATTTTAATCCATTACGGCGTAATGTGTTACCAATGGTTTTCTTGGTGACTGTGGTCCCAGCTGCCTTGAGATCATTAACAAGTTCCCCCCGTGTAGTTTTCAGCTGAGCTCTCACCTTCCTCAGGATCAAGGATACCCCACGAGGTGAGATTTTGCATGGAGCTCCAGATCGATGTCGATTGACAGTCATTTTGTATGTCTTCCATTTTCTTACTATTGCACCAGCAGTTGTCTCCTTCTTACCCAGCTTCTTACTTATGGTTTTGTAGCCCATTCCAGCCTTGTGCAGGTCTATGATCTTGTCCCTGACATCCTTAGAAAGCTCTTTGGTCTTGCCCATGTTGTAGAGGTTAGAGTCAGACTGATTAATTGAGTCTGTGGACAGGAGTCTTTTATATAGGTGACCATTTAAGACAGCTGTCTTTAATGCAGGCACCAAGTTGATTTGGAGCGTGACACTGGTCTGGAGGAGGCTGAATTCTTAATGGTTGGTAGGGGATCAAGTACTTATTTCTCTGTGCACAATGCAAATAAATATATATAATTTTGACAATGTGATTTTCTTTTTTTTTTTATATACTCTATCTCTCACTGAGAAACCTAAAGAGAAAGAGGTCAAGTACATTCAAAATAATGTGTAGTAGAAAAACTTTCTTTATTAACAGATAGAAAGACAAACAGTTTAAAAATGAGTCATACAGTGTAAAAGGGCGTCAGCCCACACGGAATACATGAAAAGATACTGATGATGGTATAAAGTAACAAAAGACCCAAGGTTAAATGTTAACAGTGAACAGCCCGATACATGTAGCATAAGTATAAAGGAATAGATCAAGTGATCAAGTAATTCTGATGTCTATAACACCATACACTGGTATTGGCAGTTGTAATCAGTAAATATAGATTACTAACATGTAGCAGTATAGCTGAGACTGATTTGAGAAACAGTACAACCTGGATCTAAGTGGCCATGTGCATTAGGTAACAAATTGTCACGTACCCGGATTCATGTAGCCGCATGGCGTCTCCCCCATGCGGCTACATGAATCCGGGTACGTGACAATTTGTTACCTAATGCACATGGCCACTTAGATCCAGGTTGTACTGTTTCTCAAATCAGTCTCAGCTATACTGCTACATGTTAGTAATCTATATTTACTGATTACAACTGCCAATACCAGTGTATGGTGTTATAGACATCAGAATTACTTGATCACTTGATCTATTCCTTTATACTTATGCTACATGTATCGGGCTGTTCACTGTTAACATTTAACCTTGGGTCTTTTGTTACTTTATACCATCATCAGTATCTTTTCATGTATTCCGTGTGGGCTGACGCCCTTTTACACTGTATGACTCATTTTTAAACTGTTTGTCTTTCTATCTGTTAATAAAGAAAGTTTTTCTACTACACATTATTTTGAATGTACTTGACCTCTTTCTCTTTAGGTTTCTCAGTATATATTCATGGTCAGAGTACCAGGTCATGTTGGGTTTACATGTATGTTCCTCCTACTTCATAATCTTGGTTATTTATGTCACTTTGACTGTTACCGGTACTTACGTAGATATATATCTGTAGTATCTTTTCTGATGTGGAGTGCATACGTTTGCTGCATGTGTACAATTTGGTTTTCTCTATCTCTCACTGGTAAAATTAACCTAGCCTAAAAATTCTAGACTGTTCATGACTTTGACAGTGGGCAAACTTACAAAATCAGCAAGGGATCAAATACTTATTTCCTCCACTGTAGCTACATTTAATTTTACCTATCACTGCCCTGGAAAAGTACAGCTGTGATCTGGGTGATGCTGCTTCATGTTTTCCCTGCATTAGATTTTATAAATAAGAAGATACAAGGCACATTTATAGCACTGAACGGGTGAGGAAAGCCTTGTAAAGAGGGCCGGACCTGTAAAAAGTGGGTGTGAATTACGTCAACTAAATTTTTCCTTATACCTCCGCACAGCCTACATATTCCATCACATGAAACAGAGGTACGGTAGAGGCCCAATGCACCTCTATAGAAGGCTTATTACAGCTCCGTACAAAACAGAGCTTTAATATGCCATTGTGCATGAGCCCTAAGGCTGGTTGTAAATATTAGATGTATGTTGACCGAACATTCTGTTTTCGATAGGATCAGTCGACCATCTAAGGTGTATTTTGGTTTTTCCGACTTCCCCCGATGGCAGATGTCGTGTGAGAGAAGGGTTGGGTATGATGAATTTCAACATCTCTGATCATTTTGTTTGCAAATTGATCAGCCACTACCAGAGGAGTTTGGCAGTGACTTTCTCACTTCTATCTGTTAAAAACACATGCACATATATAGGGGAGTCGGGAGGAATAGCTGCTGGCCGAAAACTACCTCAAGTGTATGGCCATCTTAAGGATCAGGACATCTCATGGTAAGTGTTACTAATATTTTTGGTCTATTAATTTTTACTTTTTTGTGTATTCGTCTCAAGAGGAATTTAAGGTTTATAAATTAAGATTCTTAATACCTATGATAAGGAGCAGACAAGTAACAATGATCTCCTCAAGGAAAGCCCACAGTTATATGTTATATGTTTATCTTTATCACAATGTTATTATAATGCGAATAGCCAGAAGCCTCATAATACCCCATGATGTCCCGGATGATCACACTAGTTCCCGACACTATTATCAGCCGAAGCAAAGATTCCAAAAACAAAGGGGCTATAACAAAAAACCAATTGCTTAACATGAAATTCAGTGTAGAATCATACTTTATTCAAATTCTGGTTGTGTAGACTGTGTATACTAAAGGGGTTCTCATCATTGAAAAAAATCCCTACTTGTTAGAAGGGTCACATGACAATAAACAGAACAGAAAGTGTCTATGCTGAGACCCCAGCGATCAGCTGTAATCTATGAGAAACCTGGCAGCAGCGCCACCACATGGTTAGTTAAGCATTGCACAGTGCCCATTTATATAAATGTTTTGTCTGTATAGTTCAGGGCAGGATTCAGAACAGGGGACTTCACTATAATAACTCAGAATTCCCTAATAGAGTATATGGACAATGCCTTAAAGACGTGTAAGGAACAGCAAAATATCAAACATAAAGTGGGGGAATTTACGAAGACTGGCGTTGTATATGACAAGCCTAATATGAGGAGCACAGATGTCAAATACGATTAAGAGGCGCACACATTTGAATAAACTAGGCACATCTGTCTTTCCGTGTGCCAGAAAGTCAAATCTACTCCAGCTATGAACTGGAGAAGATTTGCGCTATAATTCATGCCAATTTCTGACGTAAATTATACAAAATGTGTAAAGCCGCAGATAGGTCCACCCCATTGCACTAAGCTCTGCCCACTTTGTTTTTTAAAAATGGCGGAGGTGGCATTAAAATTCTTTGATCAAAAACTGTGTTTTTACGCAAATTCGGTTTTGTTTTTTTACGCCATCAAACTGACGTATTGTATTTATTAAATCACCCCACTATCTTTAACCCCTTAAGAACTGAGCCATTTTTTGTTTTTTGCTTTTTCATTTTAGTTTTTCACTCCCCTTCTTCCAAGAACCATAACTTTTTTATTTTTCTGTCAATAATAATGTAGTGTGAGGGCTAATTTTTTTGCAGGAGGAGTTGTAGTATCTAGTGGCATTTAAAGTACCATATAATGTACTGGAAAACTGAAAAAAATCCTTTTCCGGCTAAAATTGGGAAAAACTGTGATTCCTCCATTGCTTTTTAGGTTTCGTTTCTACGACTTTCACCGTGCAGTAAAAACAAAACCTTAACTTTATTTTGCGGCTCAATATGATTGCCGTGATATGAAATTTATATAGGTTTTTTTTATTTTACTACTTTTACAAAGAAAAAACGATTTGTTTTGTTTTGTTTCACCACATTCTGAGAGCTTTTTTATTTTTTGGTTGATTGAGCGGTGTGAGGGTTTATTTTTTTGCAGGAAGAGCTGTAGTTTTTATTGGTTCCATTCTTGGTATATACTTTTTGATGACTTCTTACAAAAAATTTTTTTGCACGAATAAGTTTAAAAAAACACTGATCTTGGCGGTTTAAATTTTTTTTTACAGCGTTCACTGTACGAGTAAAATAATAGTATATTGTAATAGTTCTGACTTTTATGGACGCAGCGATACCAATTTTGTTTATATTACTTTAGAGGAAATTTTTTTTTTTCTTTTACTTTTAATTTGTTTTTTTCACTATTAATAACTTGTCTTGCAGTATATTGTCATTTTTACAGGCTTCTGCTTTACATAAGCAGAGTGAAGGCAGACCTGGGGGCCTTCATTAGGCCTCTGGGCTGCCATGACAACCATCGGCACCCCGCGATCCCGTTGTGGGGGTGCCATGGAGCTGTCAGAGGCGGCTGCCCCCCTTTTTAACGCCTCAGGAGCTGTGGTCGTGATTGACCGCAGCATTTAAGGGGTTAAATGGCCAGTAACAGCATAATCACTGTATGTTAGTCCCGGGTGTCGGCTGTAAAACACAGCTGACACCCACTCTTGAACCATTTGGTTTCCTTTAATATAAATTGGTCTAAAGCTGTTCTCAATCATTTGATATTATATCTTTATAGATTTCGGAGATCCGTTTTCCTGTGTCACAGCTACAAATCCCCTTAACCCATTGGCGACATACAACATACTATTACATTGTTGTCACCAAGGTCTTAAGGCAACACAATGTAACTGTACATTGTTTTGCTGGTTCGGGCTCAGAAGCTGAGCCCGCACCATCGCCAGTGGGTGTCAGCTGTATATTACAGCTGACAACCTGCTTCATGGCCAGGACCGGAGCTAGCCTCCAATCCAGCCGATTAACCCCTTAAATGCAGCACTCAAAAGCGAGCACTGCATCTATGGGGTTTACCAGCAGATCTGAACCCCGTAATGCTATTCGTGGGGTTCTGATGGCTGCTCTGGCAGACCAGAGACCTAACAATGGCCTCTTGTATGCCAAGTACGGAAGCCTGTTAGGTCCCGCTCGGAGGCTGGGCCTAAAAGACTTTCGTCCCCAGAAACAAGATGGTGCAGGCTCAGAAGCTGAGCCTGCGACATCGGCTGCGTGTGTCAGCTGTATGTTACGGGCCTAATGGAGGTAACGGAGCTAGCACCGATTCCTGCCACTAACCCCTTAGTAGCAAAACCGATAGTGGCATCTTAGTGCTTTAAAGCCGATTGCATCGCTGCAATGTGATCACAGGATTGCCGATCATTGCTATGACAACCGGAGGCCTAACAATGGCCTCCTAGTCTGCCACGTATGGAAGCCCATTAGGCTCCACCCAGAGACAGGGCCTAATAGGCTTGCTGTCAGTGAATAACTGACAGCTCTAATGCATTGCACTACGTTGGTAAAGATCGGAGGTGCAGGCCTTCAAGTCCCCTAGTGGGACAAAACATTTTTTTATAAAAATGTTGAATAAAAGTGTAAAAATAAAAGTTTCAATTTAAAAAAAATAAACACTGCCTTTTTTCCTATGAGAAGTGTTTTATTATAGGAAAAAAATGAAAACGTTAAAAAAAACTACACCTATTTGGCTG
This sequence comes from Rhinoderma darwinii, assembly GCF_050947455.1. Taxonomy (NCBI): domain Eukaryota; kingdom Metazoa; phylum Chordata; class Amphibia; order Anura; family Rhinodermatidae; genus Rhinoderma; species Rhinoderma darwinii. The sequence goes on from NC_134687.1 coordinate 666,014,316, forward strand.
TAGCGACCCAAACTGTAAATATATTATCTTATTTTTCCCGCACGGTGAACACCGCAAAAAAAGAAAAAAACTATGCCAGAATTGCTATTTTTTTTGGTCACCATCCCTCACAAAACATAGAATAAAATGTGATGAAAATGTCACATGTAGCCCAAAAGAGTACCAATAAAACTACAACCCGTTCCGCAATAACATTTTTGACTGAAAAATAAAAAAAAGTCATGGCTCTCATAATATCGTGACACAAAAATTAAATATTTTTAAAAAAAAAAAGGATTTTATTGTGCAAACGCTGCAAAACATAAAAAAAAGCAATATAAATATGGTATCGCCATAATCGTATCGACCCGCAGAATAAAGTAAAATGTAAAATTTATAGCGCACGGTGAATACTGTAAAAAAAATAAATATAAAAACATTGTCAGAATTGATGGTTTTTGGTCACCTGGCTTGCCAAAAAATAGAATAAATTGTGATAAAAAAATAGCATGTACCCCAAAATGGTACCATTGACAACTACAGATTGTTCCGCAACAAATAAGCCCTCACACAGCTCCGGAGAAAAAAATAAAGAAGTTCTGGCTCTCAGAATATGACGATGCAAAATGTGCGGAGCGTTCCAAAAATGGATAAGATCGGGCGCCATTTATCAGTGCGACACTGGCGACATATCTATGGATTATTTATTTATCGCATTATTATACCCTCTTATTATACCCTGATGTACTCCTCACAGATTACATATACCCTGATGTACTCCTTACATATTACATATACCCTGATGTACTCCACACAGTTTACATATACCCTGATGTACTCCTCACATATTACATATACCCTGATGTACTCCTCACATATTACATATATCCTGATGTACTCCTCACATATTACATATACCCTGATGTACTCCTCACATATTACATATATCCTGATGTACTCCTCACATATTACATATATCCTGATGTACTCCTCACATATTACATATACTCTGATGTACTCCTCACATATTACATATACCCTGATGTACTCCTCACATATTACATATACCCTGATGTACTCCTCACATATTACATATACCCTGATGTACTCCTCACATATTACATATATCCTGATGTACTCCTCACATATTACATATACTCTGATGTACTCCTCACATATTACATATACCCTGATGTACTCCTCACATATTACATATACTCTGATGTACTCCTCACATATTACATATACCCTGATGTACTCCTCACATATTACATATACCCTGATGTACTCCTCACATATTACATATACCCTGATGTACTCCTCACATATTACATATACCCTGATGTACTCCTCACATATTACATATACCCTGATGTACTCCTCACATATTACATATATCCTGATGTACTCCTCACATATTATATATACCCTGATGTACTCCTCACATATTACATATACCCTGATGTACTCCTCACATATTACATATATCCTGATGTACTCCTCACATATTACATATATCCTGATGTACTCCTCACAGATTACATATACCCTGATGTACTCCACACAGCTTACATATACCCTGATGTACTCCTCACATATTACATATATCCTGATGTACTCCTCGCAGCTTACATATACCCTGATGTACTCCGCACAGCTTACATATACCCTGATGTACTCCTCACATATTACATATACACTGATGTACTCCTCACATATTACATATACCCTGATGTACTCCTCACATATTACATATATCCTGATGTACTCCTCACATATTACATATATCCTGATGTACTCCTCACAGATTACATATATCCTGATGTACTCCTCACATATTACATATACCCTGATGTACTCCTCACATATTACATATATCCTGATGTACTCCTCACATATTACATATATCCTGATGTACTCCTCACATACTACATATATCCTGATGTACTCCTCACAGATTACATATACCCTGATGTACTCCTCACATATTACATATATCCTGATGTACTCCTCACATATTACATATACCCTGATGTACTCCTCACATATTACATATACCCTGATGTGCTCCTCACATATTACATATATCCTGATGTACTCCTCACATATTACATATACCCTGATGTACTCCTCACATATTACATATACCCTGATGTACTCCTCACATATTACATATACCCTGATGTACTCCTCACATATTACATATACCCTGATGTACTCCTCACATATTACATATACCCTGATGTACTCCTCACATATTACATATACCCTGATGTACTCCACACAGCTTACATATACCCTGATGTACTCCCCACAGCTTACATATACCCTGATGTACTCCACACAGCTTACATATACCCTGATGTACTCCGCACAGCTTACATATACCCTGATGTACTCCACACAGATTACATATACCCTGATGTACTCCTCCCAGCTTACATATACCCTGATGTACTCCACACAAATTACATATACCCTGATGTACTCTGCACAGCTTACATATACCCTGATGTACTCCTCACATATTACATATATCCTGATGTAGTCCGCACATCTTACATATACCCTGATGTACTCCACCCAGTTTACATATACCCTGATGTACTCCGCACAGTTTACATATACCCTGATGTACTCCGCACAGTTTACATATACCCTGATGTACTCCGCACAGTTTATATATACACTGATGTACTGATCATAGCTTACATATACCCTGATGTACTCCACCCAGATTACATATACCCTGATGTACTCCGCACAGTTTACATATACCCTGATGTACTCCTCACATATTACATATATCCTGATGTACTCCTCACATATTACATATACCCTGATGTACTCCTCACATATTACATATACCCTGATGTACTCCTCACATATTACATATACACTGATGTACTCCGCACATATTACATATACCCTGATGTACTCCTCACATATTACATATACCCTGATGTACTCCTCACATCTTACATATACCCTGATGTACTCCGCACATCTTACATATACCCTGATGTACTCCGTGCAGCTTACATATACCCTGATGTACTCCTCACAGCTTACATATACCCAGATGTACTCCGCACAGCTTACATATACCCTGATGTACTCCGCACAGCTTACATATACCCTGATGTACTCTGCACAGCTTACATATACCCTGATGTACTCCACACAGCTTACATATACCCTGATGTACTCCGCACAGTTTACATATACCCTGATGCACTTCACACAGATTATATATACCCTGATGAACTCTGCACAGATTACATATACCCCCTGATGTATTCCTCACAGTTTACATATACCCTGATGTACTCCACCCAGCTTACGTATACCCTGATGTACTCCGCCCAGCTTACATATACCCTGATGTACTCCGCACATCATACATATACCCTGATGTACTCCACTCAGATTACATATACCCTGATGTACTCCGCACAGTTTACATATACCCTGATGTATTCCGCACAGTTTACATATACCCTGATGTACTCCGCCCAGTTTACATATACCCTGATGTACTCCGCACAGATTACATATACCCTGATGTACTCCGCCCAGCTTACATATACCCTGATGTACTCCGCCCAGCTTACATATACCCTGATATACTCCTCACAGATTACATATACCCTGATGTACTCCTCACAGCTTACATATACCCTGATGTACTCCGCATTTGTGGGTCAATGATGTGAAAATACCAAAATAGGCCTCACATGCAAATGGTGCTCTTCAATTCTGAGCCCTCTCATTTGTCCAGGCAAATGATAAATCCCTTGATGGGTGTAGTTTCTAAAATGGGGTCACTTTTTGGTGGCTTCCGCTGTACTCTGATACCTCAGGGTTTTGCAAATGCGACATGGAGCCCAAAAATCAAATCAGCAAGATCTGCATGTCACGTAGCGCTCCTGCTTTTCTGAGCCCTGCCGTGTGTCCAAACAGCAGTTTATAACCACATATGTGGTATTTCCATGCTCGGGAGAAATTGCTTTACAAATGTTGGGGTGCTTTTTCTCCTTTATCCCTTGTGGAAATGAAAAAATTCAACATTAGTGTAAAAAATGTTGATATTAATTTTCATGACCTAATTCCAGTAAATTTAGTAAAAAAACTGTGGGGTCTATATTCTCACTATACCCCTCGATAAATTCCTTGAGGGCTTTTGTTTCCAAAATGGGGTCACTTCTGGTCCCGGAGGGGCTTTGCAGATAACAGGATTCTCTAAAAATTCTCTAAATAAATGAGATCATAGAGTGAAACCCTTGTGGATTATTATATTGTTTTGCTTTAAAGCTTCTTCTCATAAATCAAGGTCTGTAAAATCTATAGAGCAGGAACCCCCCCCGAAGTCAAAGACACAAATAGTTAATTGCTCTATGCTTCACTTTATTACACTATTTATATAAAGCAGATAGAAACAATGAGAAAGCAACTGATCCCAAGATTTCAGACTCCTATGATGTCCCAGATGATCAGACTCGGTCTTGGCAATATTATCTAGGACCAGTCCAAGGCAAAGTCCCAAAAAGAACTGAACAATTATTTTTATACTATTCTATACTGCACTAAGGAAGCTTCTTTTTGATTGTTAGATCTTTTTTTAAGCTTAACATATGAAGTAATAACATGTAGACACTTATAATATTCAACCTACTTCTCCTTGTGAGCTGCAATTAATATAGTGGATTTATAGTCAGTAATGTCACTCACAGCCATTCTCTCCTTGACATTACAGTAATCAATGATAAAGCCTTCTCCAACTAGAACTTTTCTGATAAAATTCTCATTATATGTAAAAGCATGGAACTTGTTTTTACCGACTGTGAAATATGTTGTCCCTTCACTTCCAATTATTATGAGGTGTCCTCCAGGTTTCAGCAACCTAGAGAACTTCCTCAGATATCTGATGTAATCATCTTGACCTTTGCTGATAGCATCCAGAATCCAAACACTGATGACACAATCGGCTGGTGGTAAGACCAGTGGCTCTGTCATATTCTCTTTCTCCAGGTCGTATTTCACAACATGTTGAATGGCTGATCTCAGTTTTGTTTCCTGGTCCTGACACTGATCACTGGAAAGTAAAAAAGACAAGGAAAGTGATTGTCCCACAGTCAACATCAACATGGTGGTTCAGGACTTAGCACTGGACTATTGACTTGCAATACTAGAGGTAAAGCTTGAAATCATCCAAGATTATTACACAAAGTGTCAGGTTTATACTGCGCTTTTCCAGGATTAACTTGTATAAGAATATTGGAATGAGTGGGTAATACAAATTTTACATCTGACTTGTGTATTAAAAGAATAAACATTTTCCTTGATCTTTGCCTCATATTCCAGTATATTCCAGTATTTTCAGGAGCAGCAAGGACAATGACAGTGTTTTTCTCTTGATATTTGCATAAATACATCACCTGTTTTCTTCTTTCTCTTGAAGAATTGTTGTTGTATGGCCCCAATAAAATGCTCCCGTACGTTCATCCACCCATCTCTTCAGCTCCATGATGCATCTGTTATTGACCTTCAGCACGATGATGTTTTTGAAAAACTCACAGGCTGAATAGAGATGATGAACGATAGAACTAAGACTGAGGTCAACCAAGATGTCTCCATTAATATGACCTGCAGAAACATTTTGGACTATTGAAAGATGTAATATGTTAAATCCTCATAGATTTTGTGGATAAACAAGGACATATGTCTGTATTACTTCTAGCAAACTATGTAAACATTGGGGTTTTAATACAAAAAAAAATAGAAAAAGAGAGAAACTATGCCTTAAAATATCTTCTATAGGTCAATGTTTTTCAGTAGATGAAGATTGTAATCATCTGAGGTCCTGTAGTAAGAGTAAAGAAAAGGAGATGGGAGGCTCATGGGGCCGTAACTGGAACAATCCAAAAGTCTTCAATACGTTTTAATGCCCTTGTGTAGTATGTTCTGTATAATGTAAATTAAGAAGGAAGGTGCTAGACCCACCTGGCTGGATTGCATATTCTACGGCACCACACTGGACACACAGAAACCATATAAAGTGTCCCAAGGGGTGTTATAGGTTTGGGGCTTCAACACAACTATATATACAGGCTCAGAAGCCCTAGGAGTAGACATTATTGTCTTGAAAAATTTTTGCTAAAATTAAATCCGCTTTATAAAGATTTATGAGCTTTATTTTGGTTGCTTCAGCTTCATTAAAGAACCACAGATCTACAGCTTTATTTATGACGCCTATGGTTTCTGACCTCTAGACCATTTACAGGCTGTACTACATAGATGCGCCCTCTGTTAGCGTTTTCCCCCAAAAATTTTATCTACCCTATGATGACTTTTTTCCCCTTTTAGTAGTTATGACGTGACTGGACCTGACGCTGTGTAGAATATCCGAAACAACAAGCCTGCCGAGTCATGTGCAATCTGATGTGACACAGAAAGTGATATTTCCATCCCAAAATGGCAACAACCTCTAAATATGAGAATGATAAAAAAAATTATATTATTTCTGCTATTTGTGGTAACCTGCGCAGAAAATGACTGCCGGTGAATTTTTTTTAAAATTATGGAAATCTGTTATTGAACATAGAACTGTAGATTCTAGAAATTAGATTCTAGTTTATAATAACAAAAAAATTGTCAGATAACAGCAGATTTAGATAGTTGCACCCACATTTAGAATTTTTAAGATGCCCTTAATCATCCCCCAAAAAGTTTTTCAGGGTCTTCGAGGTTAGAGAAGATAAAACAATGACTCTACTGATACCCTGATACCTCATATTCTTCATCATATACAATGACTAGGGTTTTGCTCTGCTCCCTGTGATTATATGGTTGCTTAGACTGGGGCAGTATTTTTGCCCTCACTGATCTCCCACACCCCAAAAATCAAGTTTGTCCAATTTGTATCCAATTATTACAATTGTTTAAAATCAGTTAAAAATTGAATAATATACACGTCAATGTATCTTAGGAGTAATAAAATCAGGATACATACCCACTGTGAAAACTTGTCTAAGATTTTCAATCAGAAATTTCAAGGTGTCATCTCCAAAGACCATGTCAGGTTTATCTGAATAGTAATGCTCCAGAAATTGTCTGGAATCAAAGCCATGTACATGATAGAACTTATGGGGACTGGAATCCATCATCTACTCTTGTATCACAGAGTCTTGTATCACAGACGGGGTGACTACCTCTAGACCGGGGCACAAGGTCTTTATATAATTACCAGGATTCAACTTACAAAGTGTGTTACTAAGAATAACTTATCACATGATGACTTATTATATTCATGAGCCGGTCATGGGAACTTGTGTTATAATAGATTCACATAGAGAATTAATGATCCTTAAATAAACAACGCTAATGTATTGTTAAAGGAGACAAGAAGAAAACAAAAAAACATATAAAAAGTTGTCTCGTTGAAAAAATAAAAAAGTTATGACTTTTGGAATGTGACAGTGAAAAAATTCAAAATAATTCTTGGTCACTAAGGCCAACAAAAAGACCTGGTTGCTTACGTGTTAAAGGTTATGTACACCTTTGGAAGGCTGGTTTTATTTTTTATGCAGATCTTTTATATGAAAAACATGATTCTCATTTAGAATAATTTCATAGCAATGGTATTGGTTGACTCTATTTATAACACTAGGAATATCCGGCATCATTTTTGACTTCCATTTATAGGAGACCTCTATTCTTGGGGTGGACAGAATTTTATTTGTAACCCATCTAAATGAAGCTGGAATAACCTTAGTAGAAAAGTCCAACAATGGCAAATCTGGTATGGGGCAGATCTCCCTAGAGCAGATGAAGGTCACCAAAACAAAAGTATCCTTCCAAAATGTTTCTACTTTCATACTGTACATTTCCACCACATATGTATTAAAGGGAACCTATCACCAGCATTTCCCCTATTGAACTTTACTTATCCTATTGGATAATGGATAGCAAGATTGGAGGTTTTCTTCAGTGCACAGTTTGCCATATATATGCAGGACTGGAGCTGGAGTTCCAGGGTGAATACCTCTGTGGCAGATGTGAGCATGTTGTTCACCTGGAAGCTCGCATTAGAGATCTGGAGGAGCAGAATGCAACACTGAGGGCGATAGACAATCTTGAGTGGAGCATGCTGCTCATGGAGCACGCAGTTAGTGGGGTAGAACTGGAGGGTGAAGACATGGGTGAGCAGGATCAGGTAAGTAGCTGGGTTAATGTAGTTAGGGGCAGTAGAAAGGGGTCAAAGAAAAGGAAGGCCAATCCTGTTTCTGACATTCCAAGCAAAATTGCCAAGTTGGGTGATGATGCGAGGGTGTCAGTCTCAGAAATGGCAGCCCTAGTGGATACTGATCTCCCTAACAGCCGGGAGAACAGCCCAGCTAGTAGTCGGCGGGATGGTAATGCACGTAAGCCAAGACAATTGATAGTTATAGGGGATTCTATAATCAGGAAGACGGATAGAATAATTTGTCGCCAAGACCGCTTCAACAGAATGGTTTGCTGTCTCCCTGGTGCCAGGGTTCGGCATGTGGTGGAATGGGTGGACAAATTGCTGGGAGGGGCTGGTGATGATCCAGCTGTTGTGGTCCATGTGGGTACCAACGACAGAATAAATGGTAGGTGGAGGAGCCTTAAGAATAATTTTAAAGAACTAGGCTACAAGCTGAAGGGAAGGACCTCCAAGGTTGTATTCTCAGGAATACTGCCTGTGCCGTGCGCATCACAGGAAAGACAGCGGGAGCTCAGGGAGTTAAATGCATGGCTGAAGTCTTGGTGTAGAGGAGAAGGATTTGGGTTCCTAGAGCACTGGGCTGACTTTTCATTGGGGTACAAACTGTATTCTGCAGATGATTTGCACCTAAATGGAAGGGGGTCCGCTGTGCAGGGGGAGAGAATTCTAGCTGGGGTTGCGGAGTATTTAAACTAGGGCTGAGGAGGGAGGCCAATGTAGAATATAAAGAGGTAGTTAGGTTAGAGAGGGGTCAGACTATATTGGTGGGGGGAGAAACAGACGGTGCGGAGAGGACTAGGCAACAAGATAAGCAGATCCTTTCGTTACAAAACAGCAGTGAAAATAAAAATGCCCAAATAATGTCAAATAATCACATTTCTGATACTGAAAGTGAAACATTTAAAGGCAAGTTAAAGTGTATGTTCACAAATGCAAGAAGTCTAGCAAGCAAAATGGGGGAGCTGGAGGCCTTGGTACTGGAAGAAAATATAGATATAGTTGGTGTTGCTGAAACATGGCTAGACTCTTCACATGATTGGGCTGTAAATCTACAGGGTTTTACACTGTTTCGGAATGACAGGGCGAATAGGAAAGGTGGTGGTGTATGTCTGTATGTGAGAAGTGATATGAAGGCGAGTGTGAATGAGATATTAGAGGGTGAAGATTGTGAGGAGGTTGAAACCTTGTGGGTGGAATTACAAAGGGAGGTAAACACTGAAAAAATTACTTTTGGTGTAATCTATAGACCCCCCAATATAATTGAGGAGATGGAAGTTCAGCTATATAAACAGATGGAGCGGGCTGCACAGGCGGGTACTGTAGTGATAATGGGAGATTTTAATTTCCGGGATATTAATTGGTGTCATGGTTCGGCTTCAACCGCAAAGGGGAGACATTTCCTCAACCTGTTGCAGGGAAATATTATGGGCCAGTTTGTGGAAGACCCAACTAGAGGTGAAGTTCTGTTGGATCTGGTCATTTCTAATAATGCAGAGCTTGTTGGGAATGTCAATGTTTGTGAAATCCTCGGTAACTGTGATCATAATATAGTTATATTTTACCTATACTGTAAGACACAAACACAGGCTGGGAGGGCAAAAACACTTAATTTTAAGAAGGCCAATTTCCCCAGGATGAGGGCTGCAATTCAGGATATAGGCTGGGAAGAACTAATGTCAAATAATGGGACAAATGATAAATGGGAGATTTTCAAATCTACTTTGGGTAGTTATACTGCAAAATTTATTCTTATAGGTAACAAGTATAAACGACTAAAATTAAACCACACATGGCTTACACCTTCTGTAAAAAGGTTAATACATGACAAAAAAAGGGCATTTGAAAAATACAAATCTGAGGGTACAGCTGTAGCCTTTGTAAAATATAAAGAGCTTAATAAAATCTGTAAAAAGGTAATAAAATCAGCAAAAATACAAAATGAAAGGCGGGTGGCCAAGGATTGTAAAACAAATCCCAAAAAATTCTTCAAGCATATAAATGCAAAAAAGCCAAGGTCTGAACATGTAGGACCCCTAGATAGTGGTAATGGGGAGTTGGTCACAGGGGATCAAGAGAAGGCAGAGTTACTAAATGAGTTCTTCCGCTATGTATATACAACAGAAGAAAGAGCAGCTGATGTAGCCGGTGCCAGTGCTGTTAATATATCAGTTGATATACTGAATTGGATGAATGTAGATATGGTGCAAGCTAAATTAAATTAAATAAACGTACACAAGGCCCCGGGACCAGACAAGATGGGTTACACCCTAGAGTTCTTAAGGAGCTTAGTTCAGTTATTTCTGTCCCACTCTTCATAATATTTAGAGATTCTCTCATGACTGGTATAGTGCCAAGGGACTGGCGCAGGGCAAATGTGGTGCCTATTTTCAAAAAGGTCTCTAGGTCTTCGCCGGGTAATTATAGACCAGTAAGCTTAACATCAATTGTGGGGAAAATGTTTGAGGGGCTATTGAGGGACTATATACAGAATTATGTGACAATAAATAGTATTATAAGTAACAGCCAGCACGGTTTTACTAAGGACAGAAGCTGTCAAACCAACCTGATTTGTTTTTATGAAGAGGTGAGCAGAAGCCTAGACAGAGGGGCCGTAGTGGATATAGTGTTTTTAGATAGAGATGAGCGAACCGGGACAACCGAACCCGGTTTCGGTCCGAACTTCCGGAAAAGTTCGGTTCGCAGCGAATCCGAACTTCACCGGGTTCGGCCGAACCCGTTTTGACCGAACCCGGTCAAAAATATTATACAAATCGGCAGCCACTTGTCTCTATCAATCAGTGATAGAGAAAAGAGGCGGCTGATTAAAAATAAAATAAAAAGCATTTCATACGTACCTGGTCGTTGTCTTGCGGACGAGTCCCTCTTCTTCCTCCAGTCCAACCTTCTTTTCTGACGCGGCAGCCTGTGATTGGCTGCAGAGGCCTCTGCAGCCTGTGATTGGCTGCAGAGGCCTCTGCAGCCCGTGATTGGCTGCAGAGGCCTCTGCAGCTCGTGATTGGCTGCAGCGCTCACATGGGCTGCATCGTCATCAAGGAATGTCGGGCTGGATGTCGCGAGGGACGCGTCACCAAGGCAACGGCCAGGAGACCGGACTGGAGGAAGCAGGGAGTTCCCGGTAAGTATGAACGTCTTTTTTTTTTTACAGGTACTCTATATTGTGATCGGTAGTCACTGTCCAGGGTGCTGAAACAGTTACTGCCGATCAGTTAACTCTTTCAGCACCCTGAAGAGTGACTATTTACTGACGTCGCCTAGCAACGCTGCCGTAATGACGGGTGCACACATGTAGCCACCCGTCATTACGGGGCCTCATGCACACGACCGTAAAAACACCCGTTATTAAGGGTCGTAATTACGACCCGAAATAGCGGGCCCATAGACTTCTGTTAGCCACGGGTACCTTCCCGTTTTCTCACGGGAAGGTGCCCGTGCCGTTAAAATGATAGAACATGTTCTATTTTTTTATTTTACCGGTCGTCGTAATTACGAGCACGGTCGGCCACAGGCAGCCGGCCGCTTTTACGAGCCGTGCTGTCATTATAAGGGTATGTTCACACGACAGCGTCCGTTACGGCTGAAATTACGGGGATGTTTCCGCCTGAAAACATCCCCGTAATTTCAGCCATTACGGCATATGCAGGCGCTTGAATGCCGCGTCCATTACGGACGTAATTGGCGCTGCTATTCATTGGAGTCAATGAATAACGGCTCCAATTACGGCCAAAGAAGTGACAGGTCACTTCGTTGACGCGGGCGTCTATTTACGCGCCGTCATTTGACAGCGGCGCGTAAATTATGCCTCGTGTGAACAGACAAACGTCTGCCCATTGCTTTCAATGGGCAGATGTTTGTCAGCGCAATCGAGGCGCTATTTTTGGACGTAATTCGGGGCAAAACGCCCGAATTACGTCCGTAATTAGTGCGTGTGAACATACCCTGTGTTCACACGCACTAATTACGGATGTAATTCGGGATTTTTTGTCACTTCTTTGGCCGTAATTGGAGCCGTTATTCATTGACTCCAATGAATAGCAGCGCCAATTACGTCTGTAATGGACGCGGCGTTCAAGCTCCTGCACATGCCGTTACGGCTGAAATTACGGGGATGCTTTCAGGCGGAAACATCCCCGTCATTTCAGCCGTTACGGACGCTGTCGTGTGAACATACCCTAAATTTTATAGCAGCACGGCACGTAAAATAGAAAAATAGAACATGTTCTATTTTTTTAACGGCACGGGCACCTTCCCGTGAGAAAACGGGAAGGTACCCGTGGGTAACAGAAGTCTATGAGCCCGTTATTGCGGGTCGTAATTACAACCCGCAATAACGGGTGTTTTTACGGTCGTGTGCATAATGGGAGCACGGCTTGTAAAAACGACCGGCTGCCTGTGGCCAGCCGTGCTCCTCTCCTGAAATACTCTGTGCTGCCTTAAACTCTGTGGACAGGTCAGGATCCTGTTTCTTTTAAATGCTGCTAGGGAACTCGCTCGATCCACTATATAAGGCTGCGCTACAGTGCAGCATTTAAAAGAAACAGGATCCTGACCTGTCCACAGAGTTTAAGGCAGCACAGAGTATTTCAGGAGATGAGCGTGCAGATTCAGTGCTGCTGTGAACTCTGCTCTTACCATTACGTAGCTCTCAGTCTGTTACCTCCCCTCCACTACTGTCCTCAATAACACCTTCATGATTGGCAAGTCACCACGTAACGGTAAGAGCAGAGTTCACAGCAGCACAGAGTATTTCAGGAGATGAGCGTGCGGATCTTGTGCGCAGTGGTGACTTGCCAATCATGTGAAGGTGTTCTTGAGGACAGGAGTGGAGGAGAGGTAGCAGACTGAGAGCTACGTAATGGTAAGAGCAGAGTTCACAGCAGCACAGAATATTTCAGGAGAGGAGCGTGCAGATTCTGTGCTGTTGTGAACTTTGCTCTTACCATTACGTAGCTCAGTCTGTTACCTCTCCTCCACTCCTGTCCTCAATAACACCTTCACATGATTGGCAAGTCACCACCCCGCACAAGATCCGCACGCTCATCTCCTGAAATACTCTGTGCTGCTGTGAACTCTGCTCTTACCATTACGTGGTGACTTGCCAATCATGTGAAGGTGTTCGTGAGGACAGGAGTGGAGGAGAGGTAACAGACTGAGAGCTACGTAATGGTAAGAGCAGAGTTCACAGCAGCACTGAATCTGCACGCTCATCTCCTGAAATACTCTGTGCTGCCTTAAACTCTATGGACAGGTCAGGATCCTGTTTCTTTTAAATGCTGCACTATAGCGCAGCCTTATATAGTGGATCGAGCGGGTTCCCCAGCAGCATTTAAAAGAAACAGTGTGTGTGTTTGGGTATGTGTCTTTGTCTGTTTTTGTTTTTATATGTGTGTTTGTGTTTATGTGTGTTTGTGTATATATGGGTGTGTTTGTGTATATGTGTTTGTGTATATATGTGTGTGTATATATGGCTGTATGTGTATATGTTTGTGTGTAGATGTTTGTGTGTGTGTATTTTTGTATATGTGTGTGTTTGTGTATATGTGTGTATATGGGTGTGTGTTTATGTGTGTGTTTGTGTATATATGGGTGTGTTTGTGTATATATATGGGTGTATTTGTATATATGTTTGTGTGTAGATGTTTGTGTGTGTGTGTGTTTTTGTATATGTGTGTGTTTGTGTATATGGGTGTGTGTTTATGTGTGTGTGTTTGTCTGTTTATGTGTGTGTGTGTGTGTGTTTGTGTATATGTGTGTGTTTGTGTATATATGTGTGTGTTTGTGTATGGTTGTTTGTGTGTGTGTGAGTGTATATATGTGTGTAGGTGAGTAGAAGTATTGTTATTGTTCACATTGATAACTGTTTTTTTATGTTGTTGCAGATTTTGATGTACCGATTGGACTACATCTTCGATTCGTTGGACTACTGCGTAGATCTACGTTTTTTCAAATTTTAATAAAATGGTTAACGAGGGTTTTGTTGGGGATTTCTTATTTCAATAAAAAAGAATTGTCTTTGTGTTTTTTTTTAAACTTTATTAGTGCCTAGATAATGGCAGTTGGCTGATTGACAGCGTCCATTATTAAGGCGGTACTTAGTGTTAGCCGGTGCAGAGGCTAGCACTAACCACCCATTATTACCCCGGTACCCCCCACCACCAGGGGTGCCGGGAAGAGCTTGGTACGATCCAGTACCCGACCATCTGTTGTGATGGTCGGGTACTGGGGCGGCCGTAGGCTGGTATTATGAGGCTGGGAAGGGCCAAAAACAGTGGACCTTCCCACCCTTGTAATGCTAGGCTGCTGCTGCTGTGTTGTATCTGGCTGGTTCTAAAAATGGGGGGCACCCCACGTCGTTTTTTTTTTTTAATTTAACAAATTTAACAATAGACGTTGGGTCCCCCACATTTTTAATAACCAGCCATATACAAGGCCGCAGCAGTCTGGCATTACATGGGTGGGAAGGGCCACTGGTTTTATCCATTCCCAGGCTAATAACACTGTGTTGTATGTGGCTGGTTATGATAAATTGGGTGGAACCCCATGTCTTTTAAAAAAAAATAAAATAAAATAATTTAAAAAAATGACGTGGGGTCCCCCCCACTTTTATAACCAGCCAGATACAACACAGCAGCAGCCTAGCATTACAAGGGTGGGAAGGTCCACTGTTTTTGGCCCTTCCCAGCCTCATAATACCAGCCTGCGGCCGCCCCAGAGCCCGACCATCACAACAGATGGTCGGGTACTGGATCGAACCTGGCTCTTCCCGGCACACCTGGTGGTGGTGGGTACCGGGGTAATAATGGTGGTTAGTGTTAGCCTCTGCACCGGCTAACACTAAGCCTCGCCTTAGTAATGGATGTTGTCACTCAGACAGCGGCCATTACTAAAGTGGTAGTAATAAAATTTGAAAAGACAAAGATATAGATAAAATATTTTATTGAAATAAAGCACCCCCAACACAACCCTCATTAACCATTTTATTGTAGAAAAAAAAAACGTCCTCGAAACCGACGTAGTCCAAACACCAAACCTGTAAAAAATAAATAAAATGAAATAAAACATGTCGTAGGCTTAGATTCAGTTTAATGTGTGATACTGACTGTTATACCATGTATAGAAGCCTGCCACGAAGTTGACTTAGATACAGGGCGCCAGCAGACAGTATCATACATGGCCATACAGACATATATACAAACAAACATACATGCAAACATACATACATACATATATACAAACATACACACATACATACATGCAAACTATCATACATACATGCATACACACACACACACACATGAAACCATACATACAAACATGCAAAGATACATACATACATATATACAAGCATGCACAAATATACATGCAAACATAAATACATGCAAACATAATTACATACATGCACATATATATAAACATACATGCAAACATACATGCAAAAATAAAAACATGCCAACATACATGACAACATACATACATGACAACATACATACATACATACATACATACATACATGCAAATATACATTCATGCAAACATACATAAATGCAAACATACATACATACATGCAAATATATACATGCAAATATACATACAAACATGCACATATATACATACATGACAACATACATACATGACGACATACATACATACATGCAAACATACATACATACATACATGCAAACATACATAAAATGCAAACATACATACATACATACATACATTCATGCAAACATACATACATACATGCAAATATATACATGCAAATATACATGCACATATATACATACATGCCAACATACATACATACATGCAAACGTACACACATGCAAACATACATACATGCAAATATATACATGCAAATATACATACAAACATACATGCACATATATACATACATACATACACGACAACATACATACATACATACATACATGACAACATACATACATACATGACAACATACATACATACATGCAAACATACATTCATGCAAACATACATACATACATTCATGCAAACATATATACATACAAACATACACACATGCAAACATACATACATGCAAATATATACATGCAAATATACATACAAACATACATGCACATATATACATACATACATGACAACATACATACATACATATATACATACATACATACATGACTACATACATACATACATACATACATACATACATGACAACATACATACATGCAAACATACATTCATGCAAACATACATTCATGCAAACATACATACATACATACAAACATACATTCATGCAAACATACATACATGAAAACATACATACATACATGCAAATATATACATGCAAATATACATACACACATGCACATATATACATACATGCCAACATACATGCAAACATACATGCACATATATACATACATACATGCAAACATACATACATGCCAAAAAAAATAATAATACGTTCATACTTACTTTCCTCCTGTCCGGCCTCCAGCGATGACGTTTCATCCATGTCGCCGCTGCAGCCTGTGATTGGCTGCAGAGGCGGTCACGTGGGATGAAGCGTCATCCTGACGTGCGTGACCGCCACTACAGCCTGTGATTGGCTGCAGCGGCGAAAGGGATGAAACGTCATCGCTGGAGGCCGGACAGGAGGAAAGTAAGTACGAACGTATAATTTAAATTTTTTTATTACATTTAAATTTTATTTTCCGCGCGCCGAGCATGTACTGTCAAGGTTGCTGAAAGAGTTAGTGCAGCCCATTAACTCTATCAGCACCCGAGACAGTAGCATGCTCGGCGCACGTAAGTGACAGGTTCGGCCCGAACTAGTTTGGTCCGAATCAAACTTTTTTGTGAAATTCGGCGAACTAGCCGAACCGAACTTTTGAAAAGTTCGCTCATCTCTATTTTTAGACTTTGCAAAGGCATTTGACACTGTCCCTCATAGACGTCTAATGGGTAAATTAAGGACTATAGGTTTAGAAAGTATAGTTTGTAATTGGATTGAGAATTGGCTCAAGAACCGTATCCAGAGAGTTGTGGTCAATGATTCCTACTCTGAATGGTCACCGGTAATAAGTGGTGTACCCCAGGGTTCAGTGCTGGGACCACTATTATTCAACGTATTTATTAATGATATAGAGGATGGGATTAATAGCACTATTTCTATTTTTGTAGATGACACCAAGCTATGTAGTATAGTTCAGACTATGGAAGATGTTTGTGAATTGCAAGCGGATTTAAACAAACTGAGTGTTTGGGCGTCCAATTGGCAAATTAAGTTTAATGTAGATAAATGTAAAGTTATGCATCTGGGTACCAATAATCGGCATGCATCATATGTACAAGAAGAAGCTACACTGTTGGAGTCACTTGTTGAGAAGGATCTGGGTGTACTTGTAAATCATAAACTAAATAAGAGCATGCAATGTCAATCAGCTGATTCAAAGGCCAGCAAGATATTATCGTGTATTAAAAGATGCATGGACTCGCTGGACAGGGATGTAATATTACCACTTTACAAAGCATTAGTGAGGCCTCATCTAGAATATGCAGTCCAGTTTTGGGCTCCAGTTCATAGAAAGGATGCCCTGGAGTTGGAAAAAATACAAAGAAGAGCAACGTTAATAAGGGGCATGAAGAATCTAAGTTATGAGGAAAGATTAAAAGAACTGAACCTATTTAGCCTTGAAAAAAGACGACTAAGGGGGGACATGATTAACTTATATAAATATATGAATGGCACATACAAAAAATATGGTGAAATCCTGTTCCATGTAAAACCCCCTCAAAAAACATGGGGGCACTCCCTCCGCCTGTAAAAAGAAAGGTTCAACTTGCAGAGGCGACAAGCCTTCTTTACTGTGAGAACGGTGAATTTATGGAATAGACTACCGCAGGAGCTGGTCACAGCAGGGACAGTAGATGGCTTTAAAAAAAGCTTCGATAATTTCCTAGAACAAAAAAATATTGGCTCCTATGTCTAGAAATTTTTTACTTCCCCTTTCCCATCCCTTGGTTGAACTTGATGGACATGTGTCTTTTTTCAACGGTACAAACTATGTAACTATGTCAGCAAAGATCTGGCTCCCATGGATAATTTAGCAGCCGTCAAATACCAACGTAGTTGATTTTTCCGAATGATCTCGATATGGTTAATACAACATGTATTTTTACATGACGAATTCGCATCTTGGTACCAATTATGTAATAAGAAACTTTTCCCTGTTTTTTTTTCCAGCTTACCATATAATTACATTTCTTAGGGTATGTTCACACGACCTATTTTCTGACGTAACTCAGGTGTTTTACGCCTCGAATTACGCCTGAAAAGACGGCTCCAATATGTCTGAATACATCTGCCCATTGCTTGCAATGGGTTTTACGATGTTGTGTTCAGACGAGGTGTAATTTTATGCGTCGCTGTCAAAACACGGCGCGTAAAAAGACGCCTGCTTCAAAGAAGTGCATGTCACTTCTTGTGACGTTTTTCATTGACTCTATTGAAAAACAGCTTCAATTATGTCCGTAAAAGACGCCACAAAAAACGCGAGTACTTGCAAAAACGTCTGAAATTCAGGAGCTATTTTTGCCTGAAAACAGCTCCATAATTTCAGACGTAATTTGTTAAGACGTGTGAACATATCCTTACTGCTACAGTGAAGGAAATAAGTATTTGATCCCTTGCTGATTTTGTAAGTTTGCCCACTGTCAAAGACATGAACAGTCTAGAATTTTTAGGTTAGGTTAATTTTACAAGTGAGAGATAGATTATATTAAAAAAAAAATAATAGAAAATCACATTGTCAAAATTATATATATTTATTTGCATTGTGCACAGAGAAATAAGTATTTGATCCCTTTGGCAAACAAGACTTAATACTTGGTGGCAAAACCCTTGTTGGCAAGCACAGCAGTCAGACTTTTTTTGTAGTTGATGATGAGGTTTGCACACATGTTAGATGGAATTTTGGCCCACTCCTCTTTGCAGATCATCTGTAAATCATTAAGATTTCGAGGCTGTCGCTTGGCAACTCGGATTTTCAGCTCCCTCCATAAGTTTTCGATGGGATTAAGGTCTGGAGACTGGCTAGGCCACTCCATGACCTTAATGTGCTTCTTTTTGAGCCACTCCTTTGTTTCCTTGGCTGTATGTTTCGGGTCATTGTCGTGCTGGAAGACCCAGTCATGAGCCATTTTTAATGTCCTGGTGGAGGGAAGGAGGTTGTCACTCAGGATTTGACGGTACATGGCTCCATCCATTCTCCCATTGATGCGGTGAAGTAGTCTTGTGCCCTTAGCAGAGAAACTCCCCCAAAACATAATGTTTCCACCTCCATGCTTGACAGTGGGGACTGTGTTCTATGGGTCATAGGCAGCATTTCTCTTCCTCCAAACACGGCGCGTTGAGTTAATGCCAAAGAGCTCAATTTTAGTCTCATCTGACCACAGCACCTTCTCCCAATCACTCTCAGAATCATCCAGAATCCAGATGTTCATTTGCAAACTTCAGACGGGCCTGTACATGTGCCTTCTTGAGCAGGGGGACCTTGCGGGCACTGCAGGATTTTAATCCATTACGGCGTAATGTGTTACCAATGGTTTTCTTGGTGACTGTGGTCCCAGCTGCCTTGAGATCATTAACAAGTTCCCCCCGTGTAGTTTTCGGCTGAGCTCTCACCTTCCTCAGGATCAAGGATACCCCACGAGGTGAGATTTTGCATTGAGCCCCAGATCGATGTCGATTGACAGTCATTTTGTATGTCTTCCATTTTCTTACTATTGCACCAACAGTTGTCTCCTTCTCACCCAGCGTCTTACTTATGGTTTTGTAGCCCATTCCAGCCTTGTGCAGGTCTATGATCTTGTCCCTGACATCCTTAGAACGCTCTTTGGTCTTGCCCATGTTGTAGAGGTTAGAGTCAGACTGATCATTGAGTCTGTGGACAGGAGTCTTTTATACAGGTGACCATGTAAGACAGCTGTCTTTAATGCAGGCACCAAGTTGATTTGGAGCGTGTAACTTGTCTGGAGGAGGCTGAACTCTTAATGGTTGGTAGGGGATCAAATACTTATTTCTCTGTGCACAATGCAAATAAATATATATAATTTTGACAATGTGATTTTCCTTTTTTTTTAAATATAATCTATCTCTCACTGGTAAAATTAATCTCCCCTAAAAATTCTAGACTGTTCATGTCTTTGACAGTGGGCAAACTTACAAAATCAGCAAGGGATCAAATACTTCTTTCCTTCACTGTATATAATGAACGCAACTCGGAATAAATGATGGATAGGCCGCCTTTTGACGAGGATGAAGTAGTTATATATTTATAAACCCTTTGCAGCCATTGTTTCAAAGCGTATATTCTATCAATAAGGCCATGGTTGGCAACAAATCTACTTACCGTATTTTTCTGACTATAAGACGCAGGTTTTAGAAAGCATAAATCTTGTTAAAAAGTCCCTGCGTCTTATAGTCGGTAGTCAAGGGACTCTGCAGTGCCCGGCCCCCTGACCGCTTCTTACTTAACCCCTTCCCGACCCATGATGTGCTGACACATCATAGAGCGGGGGGGGGGGGAATGAGCACGCAGCATACACTGCAGGTGTTAGCTGTATTTTACAGCTGACACGCTGCTCTAATGGCCAGGAACAGCAATGGAGCGGATCCTGGCCATTCAATTAAATGCCGTGGTCAACAGCGACCGCAACATTTATATGGGTCTTCCAATGAAGGACATTTATGACATATCCACCTCTGGGACCCGCACCTATCTCTAGAACGGGGCCACGTAAAGCCCGTTCTAGCTTACTCGCTCTGCTGTCTCCTGGCCACTTCCTGGTTACGTGGTCGGGAGTTACGGAAACAGCTAAGGGCTCGCTGAGCTACGCTGTTTCCGTAACTCGGCAGCTCCTAAAACAGCGTACATGGTCGAGTTACGGAAACAGCGTAACTCGCTGAGCTACGCTGTTTCCGTTACTCCCATAGAACTAAATAGTAGTTACAGAAACCGCGTAGCATGCTACGCTGCTTCTGTAACGGCCATTCACTACTATGGGAGTTACAAAAACAGCGTAGCTCAGCGAGTTACGCTGTTTCCATAACTCATCCATTTATTGCAGTGTATTGTACCAGCGATCTAATGGTCGCTGGTTCATGTCCTCTAGGCAAACTAATAAAACGTATAAAGAAAAAGTTACATAAATTTTCAGGAGTGAAAAAAAAAATTAAAAGTTATAAAAAAAAACTTCTCCCATTTATCCCTAAGCACAATGTAAAAAAAAAAAAAAAAAAAAAATTAAATATAAAGCGATAAAAAATATTGTATGTACCAAAAAATGCCTCTCAGTATGTGGTGAAACAGAACAAATAATTTTTTTTAACAAATAGTTTTTGCTTTGTAAAACTAGTAAAAGTAGTAAAATATGATTATTTTTTTTTCCTGTTTTCTGTTGTCTAAAACTTGGATGCGTCTTATAGTCCGAAAAATACGGTACTTGAATGTATTGAAAAAAAATGATGCTGGGTAATTTATGATTAACAGAATGCTTTTAAACAATTTGATTTACTTCTGGGTACACAAATCTTCTAATGTAAGGGTTCCCCAGCCGGACCACCAGTTTATATTAAAATCACTAATTAGATCTTTGAAATAGATCAACCTAAAATCAGACAGATGCCTGCTTCTTCCCTTAATAGTTCTTGCATAATTTGGAGGTGTGCTTTGGGTCATTGACCTATTGTAGGATGAAATTGCCTCCAATCAAGCGCTGTCCACAGGGTATGGCATGGCGTTGCAAAATGGAGTGATAGCCTTCCTTATTCAAAATCCCTATTACCTTGTACAAATCTCCCACTTTACCAGCACCAAAGCAACTCCAGACCATCACATGACCTCCACCATGCTTGACAGATGGCGTCAGGCACTCTTCCAGCATCTTTTCAGTTGTTCTGCGTCTCACAAATTCGATTCGTCTGTCCATAACACTTTTTTCCAATCTTCCTCTGTCCAATGTCTGTGTGCTTTTGCCCATATTAATCTTTTCCTTTTATTAGCCAGTCTCAGATATGGCTTTTTCTTTGCCACTCTGCCCTGAAGGCCAGCATCCCGGAGTCGCCTCTTCACTGTAGACGTTGACACTGGCGTTTTGAGGGTACTATTTAATGAAGCTGCCAGTTGAGGACCTGTGAGGCGTCTATTTCTCAAACTAGAGACTCTAATGTCTTGTTGCTCAGTTGTGCAGCGGGGCCTCCCACTTCTCTTTCTACTCTGGTTAGAGCCGGTTTGTGCTGTCCTCTGAAGGGAGTAGTACACACCGTTGTAGGAAATCTTCAGTTTCTTGGCAATTTCTCGCATGGAATAGCCTTCATTTCTAAGAACAAGAATAGACTGTTGAGTTTCACATGAAAGCTCTCTTTTTCTAGCCATTGTGAGAGTTTAATCGAACCCACAAATGTAATGCTCCAGATTCTCAACTAGCTCAAAGGAAGGTCAGTTTTATAGCTCCTCTAAACAGCAAAACTGTTTACAGCGGTGCTAACATAATTGCACAAGGGTTTTCAAGTGTTTTCTAATCATCCATTAGCCTTCTAACACAGTTAGCAAACACAATGTACCATTAGAACACTGGAGTGATGGTTGCTGGAAATGAGCCTCTATACACCTATGTAGATATTGCATTAAAAACCAGACGTTTGCAGCTAGAATAGTCATTTACACATTAACAATGTATAGAGGGGATTTCTGATTAACTTAATGTTATCTTCATTGAAAAAAACTGTGCTTTTCTTGCAAAAATAAGGAAATTTCTAAGTGACCCTAAACTTTTGAACGGTGGTGTAGATAACAGTGGTTTTTATTTTGAAACACGATCATTTTTGATAAAGTTATGAACAATTTTAGGTTTATGCTAATTAGTTATTAATGACCAACTGGGCGTTTTTTAACTTTTTACCAAGTGGGCCAATCAACGTCATACACTTCTCTTCATTCATACCCAGCTTGTTTCACTGCACAGCGGGATCTCGTGAGGTAACGCTGTAACGGGACTTCCTCCCACAGGTTCTTCATCATAGCCATGGAAGACTGAACAGACATCACCTCCAGCCAATGCAGATTCGGATAAACATCCTGGCACGACTAGAGGCGATGTCTGTTGACTCCTCCATCGCTCCTGAAGGACCTGTGGGAGGGCGACCTGTCACAGAGTGATCTCACGAGATCACGCTGTGCAGTGAAACTAGCTGGGCTGGAATGAAGAGAAGTGTATGACACTGATTGGTCAGCTTCATACACTTCTCTTTACAACGCCCACTTTGTAAAAAGTTAAAAAAACGCCCAGTTGGTCATTAAGAACTAATTAGCATAAATCTAAAATTGTTCATAACTTGCTAAAAAATGATTGTTTTTCAAAATAAAAACCACTGTTATCTACATTACAGCGCCTATCAGATTATGTAGGAGATAGGGCACTTATAATCTGGTGACAGAGCCTCTTTAAAGGGGTTTTCCCAGAATCATAAATTATCATCTATTTACAGGATTGGTGATAATTTTCTTAAAAATTATTTAGACAATTATATTGTCCACTAGATTCTAATTTAGCAAATCAACAGGATTCTCTAAGTAAATGAAATCATAGAGCAAACCCCTTGTGGATTATTATAATGTTTTGTCTTAATGCTTGTAAGTTTCTACTCATAATTTAAGGTCTGTAAAATCTATAGAGTAGAAAATCCCTCCCCCCCCAAGTCAAGGACACAAACAGTTAAATGCTCTATGTTTCACTTTATTTCACTATTTATATAAAGCAGATAAGAAACAGAACAGCAAATGATGTCCCAGATGATCAAACTCTGTCTCTACAATATTATCTAGGACCAGTCCCAGGCAAGGTCCCAAAAAGAACCAATTATTTTTATGCTATTCTATACTGCACTAAGGAAGATTCTTTTCGTAATTAGATATTTTTTTAAGCTTAACATATGAAGTAATGACATGAAGACTTTATAATATTCACCCTACTTCTCCTTGTGAGCTGCAATAGATATGACGGCCTTATAGTCATTAATGTCACTGACAGCCGTTCTCTCCTTGACCTTACAGTAATCAATGATAAAACCTTCTCCAACTAGAGCTTTCCTGGCAAAATCCTCATCACATGTGAAAACATGGAACTTGTCTTTTCCAACTGTAAAATATGTTGTACCTAAACTCCCAATTATTATGAGGTGTCCTCCAGGTTTCAGCAACCTAGAGAACTTCCTCAGATATCTGATGTAATCATCTTGATCTTTGCTGATAACATCGAGAAGCCAAGTAGTGATGACACAATCGGCTGGTGGTAAGACCAGCGGCTCTGTCATATTCTCTTTCTCCAGGTCGTATTTCACAACATGTTGAAGGGCTGATCTCAGTTTTGCTTCCTGGTCCTGACACTGATCACTGGGAAACAAAAAGACAAGGAAAGTGATTGTCCCACAGTCAACATCAACATGGTAGCTCAGGACTTAGCACTGGACTATTGACTTGCAATACTAGAGGTAAAGATTGAAATCAACCAAGACTATTACACCAAGTGTCAGACTTCGCCTTTCCAGCATTAACTTGTATAAGAATATTGAACTAAGTGGGTAATAAACAATTTTACTTTTGACTTGAGTTTTAACAGAGTAAACATTTTCCTGGATCTTTGCCCCATCTCCCATTATATTTGTTGTATAAGAAGGAACAATCACAATGACAGTGGTTTTCTCTTGATATTTGGACCAATACGTCACCTGTTTTCTTCTTTCACTTGTAGAAGTGTTGATGTGTGGCCCCAATAAAATGCTCCTGTACGTTCATCCACCCATCTCTTCAGCTCCATGATGCATCTGTTATTGACCTTCAGCACTACAATGTTTTTGAAAAACTCACAGGCTGAATATAAATGATGAACAAAGGAACCAGCACTGAGGTCAATCAAGATGTCTCCATCAATATGACCTGCAGAAAAACATTTTGACAATTGAAACATCTAATATATTAAACCCTCTAAGATTTTGTGGATAAACAAGGACATACAGTGGATCTAAAAATTCTACACCCCACCCTGTTAAAATGCCTGGCTTTTGTCATGTCAAAAAATCAGTAGAAGATGAATAATTTCAGAACTTTTTCCACCTTTAATGTGACCCATAATCTATACAGTTCCATTGAAAAACAAACTGAAATCATTTAGAGGGGGAAAATAACAAAACTACAATAATGTGGTTGCATAAGTGTGAACACCCTCTTATAAGTGGGGATGCGGTTGTGTTCAGAATTAGCCAATCACATTTAAACTCATGTTAAATAGTAGTCTGTACACAGCTGGCATTATTTAAAGTGATTCTGAGTAACCCCACATAAAGTTCAGCTGTTCTATTAGGATTTTCCTGACATTTTCGTTGTTGCATGTGACAGCAAAAGCCATGGTCCGTAAAGAGCTTCCAACACATCAAAGGGATCTGATTGTTGAAAGGCATCAGACAGGAGAAGGGTACCAACGAATTTCCAAGGCATTAGATATACCATGGAACACAGTGAAGACGGTCATCAAGAAGTGGGTTACATTTGGCACAACAGTGACATTACCAAGAACTGGACGTCCCTCAAAACTTGATGAAAAGACAAGATGACAAAAGGTCCAGGAGGCTACCAAGAGGTCTACAGCAAGATCAAGATTAAAGGAGCTACGGGACTTTCTGGCAGGTACTGGTTGTGTAGTGCATTTGACAACAATCTCCTGTATTCTTCATATGTCTGGGCTGTGGGGTAGTGTGACAGGACGGTAGCCTTTTCTAACAAAGAAAAACTTCCAAGCCCAGCTATGTTTTGCAAAGACCTACATCAAGTCTGCCAAAAGCATGTGGGAAGACGTGTTATGGTCTGATGAGACCAAGGGTGAAATTTTTGACAATAATTCCAAAACAATTGCCAAGTCAAGATGTGCCACGCTGATAGACTTCTACCCAAAAAGTCTGAATGCTGTCATAAAGTCAAAGGGTAATTCAACAAATATTTTAAGGGTATGCATATTTATGCAACCACATTATTTTTGTTCTTTATTTTTCTTTTTCCACCCTAAAAGATTTCTGTTTGTTTCTCAATACAATTGTACAACCTGGCATTTTAACAGGGGTGTGTAGACTTTTTATATCCACTGTATGTCTGTATCATTTCTATCAGACTATGTGAACATTGGGTCTCCAATACTGAAAAAGAGATAAAATAATCCTCAAATGTTCTATAGGTCGATGAAACCAATGTATTTTAGAAGGTAAAGATTGCAATCATCTGAAGTCCTGTGGTAAGAGGAAAGAAAAGGAGACGGGAGCCGTAATTAGAAAAATAAAAAAGCTTCTATTTGTTTTAACCCATTAGGGACACGCCCAATTTTAGCCTTGAGTACAGAACTTTTTTATTTTTTTGTTCGAGGTAGCTGTATGAGACTTTGATATATAAGCGCTATGTGTTTCAACGCCGGACTAGCGTCTTCATCAGGCAAATACAATACAAACACTAGGCAGGGTTATATATATATATATATATATGCACAGCACTTTACTAGACTGGCACCCAACTTCCAGCAACCCTTCTTGCCTGCTTCTATTGCTTTGCCCGAGGTTCCGATGCAAGTGGACCGGCTAAAATTGTCGGTCCAGGAGAAACAGCGCAGGTGCGCCTCTGGACTCTGTTTATATTGCGGCCTCGCTGGCCATGTCGTGCGTCTGTCCTCAGAAGCCAAAAAACCCCAGCGACTAGGTTTGGTTAGAGAGACAACCGTGGGCGTGACTGCATTTAATCGAAAACTCTCTTCCAAACTATTCTTTTTTGTAACCATCATTGCTGGCGAGAGGTCCCACCCGGTCTCTGCCTACCTCTACTCTGGCTCTGCAGCCAACTTCATCTGCCAAGACCTTGTGGATCTTCTTCAGTTTCCTACTGTCCTGCTAGAAAGGCTGTTGATCGTTGCCTCGGTGGATGGACTGCCATTGCCTGACCAAGTTGTGTCTGTGACCAAGCCATTGAGACTCCAAGTGGGAGCTCTTCATGCTGAGCTCATCTCCCTGTTTGTCCAGTCAAAGGCCGTCAACCCCGCTGCTGTGTTTGCCTTGGCTCCGTCTGCACGCCCCAGTCCTAGATTGGAACTCTGGAGAGATTCTCCAGTGGGGTCCGAAGTGTCTTGACCGCTATCTGGGTCCTATCCAGTCAGTACAGCCTTCTCCGCTTCAGTCATTGGCAGGGTTGCCTTCTTGTTTCTCCATGTTCTCCGATGTCTTCAATAAAAAGGAGGCTGAGACCTTGCCGCCACACCGGGCATGTGATTGTCCGATCGACCTGGTTCCTGAGTCGTTTCCTCCTCGCGGTAGAGTGTACCCTCTCTCCTTGCCAGAGACCAAGTCTATGTCAGCCTACATTATGGAAAATCTGGAGAGGGGCTTCATTCGTAAATCCTTTGTTAAGAAGAAAGATGGATCGCTACGACCTTGCATTGACTACCGATGCCTTAATCAGATCACGGTGAAGAACAGGTACCCTCTGCCTTTGATCTCTGAACTGTTTGACCGCATACGGGGGGAATTTTTTTCTCTAAACTAGACCTGCGGGGGGCCTACAAACTGATCTAGATTCGTCGAGGTGACGAGTGGAAGACTGCTTTTAATACTCGTGATGGGCACTACGAATATCTATTTATGCCCTTCAGCCTGTGTAATGCACCCGCAGTGTTTCAAGAATTTGTCAATTCAATTTTTCATGATCTCCTTCATGTTTGTGTTGTGGTGTATCTCGATGACATTTAGCTTTTTTTCCCCAGATCCAGTAGCTCATCAAAGTCATGTCCGCCAGGTGTTGCTTCGTCTAAGCGAGAATCGTCTTTATGCCAAGCTGGAATAGTGTGTGTTTGAGAAGAAGTCTCTATTCTTCCTGGTCTATATCATCTCCGATCAGGGCCTCAAGATGGACCCTCAGAAGGTAAAGGCTGTCCTGGAGTGGCCACGCCCCCAACGCTTAAGGGCCATACAACGCTTCCTGGGATTCGCCAACTTCATCCCCAACTTCTCATCTTTGACTGCTCCTATCTCCACCCTCACTAAAAAGGGTATGAATGCCAAGGTGTGGACTCCGGAGGCAGAAGCAGCATTTGAATCCTTAAAGAAAGCCTTCACGTCAGCCTCTATTCTGCACCACCCTGATGTATCCCTACAGTTCTCGTTAGAGGTGGACACTTCCTCTGTTGGTGCTGGTGCACGGTTGTTCCAGAGAGGTTCGAAAGGCAAGGCTTTAGTATGTGGCTTCTATTCCAAGCTGTTTTCTTCTGCAGAGCGCAACTAATCGATTGAGGACCGGGAGTTATTGGCCATCAAGCTGGCTCTGCAGGAGTGGAGACATCTACTGGAGGGCGTAGTTCATCCTATCCTGGTCTTCACGGATCACAAAAACTTGACCTACCTACAGATGGCCCAGTGGTTGAATCCTCGACAAGTCAGGTGGTCATTGTTCTTTGCTCGGTTTCGGTTCGAACTCCACTACCCACCTGCTGACAAGAATGTGAGGGCCGACGCCTGGTCTAGGTCTTTTGAAACTGAGGACACTGTGGATTCCCCACAGAATATTATTGATCCGTCCTGCATCTTCTCTGTGAACCCTCTGCAAGTTAGAGACATTCCTCCGGGAAGGACTTTTGTGCGTCTGGTGGACAGAGGAAGAATCCTTCGCTGGGGTCACAGTTCTAAGCTGGCAGGTCACGCGGGTGCTCGTAAGACCCAAGATCTAATCGCCCGTCAGTTCTGGTGACCCAGATAAAGACGTTATGGACTTTATCTCCTCATGCACTGTATGCGCAGCAAATAAAGTTGCTCACTCCAGACCTGCTGGCCTGCTCCAACCATTGCCTGTGCCCGTTGCTCCTTGGCAGCCTGTCGCAATGGAGTTTGTCACGGACCTTCCTCCTTCTGCGGGTTGCAATGTAATCTGGGTGGTGGTGTATCGATTTTCTAAGATGGCTCATTTAGTTCCCTTGACCGGTGTGCCGTCTGCTACGTGATTAGCTGACCTCTTCATTCAACACATCTTCCAGTGCGCGCATATTGCAGGAAGTCTGCAATCTAGCCCAGGATGCTCTGGGCTATAAAAAGGGCTCTGCACTCTTGTTACTTGCCAGAGCGTTGTTTTTTACCCGAAGTTTGTCGTGCTAATGGTCTTCTAGTGTCTTCCAGTTTCCTCGTGCACCCTGTTCCTGTATCCTGTTTCCGTGCTATCCTGTTCTAGTGCCGTGCTGAGCTGTTGCCATATTGTGCTGTGTTCCACGCCTGTTCTGCTACGCCACACCTGACATCAACTCGCCGCCTGGTCCCAGACGTGCCTGCCTTGCTACTGTCTACGTTGCCTCAGGTATCCTCTCTGAACTATTGACTCTGTACTTTACCTGTTTGGCCAGCTGCCATCCCGCTACACTGTACGGCCCAGTGGGTCCACACCCTGCATCGCGACAGTAGTAGATGTTACCTGCAGACCAATGTAACACCACAGATACCACACATTGATAACTCTCTGAGTATAGATAATATAGATATTACTTGCAGTCCTATGTAACACCACAGATAAAATACAGTGATACAGACACATATATATAGACACATAGGCACAAATAAACATGCACATATTGGAACATTTACACATGCAAACACAGACACGTATATAAACAGACACATATACACACACAGGGACACCTAAAGAAACACATAGGCACATATACAGGCAAAAACAGCAGAAATATTCTCCATTAGGCAGCTCCCCGTTGCTATGGGCGGACCTTCCTTCTCTACGCTTTCTGCCTCTCCACCTGTCTCCTCCGTGTGTGTAACAAGGAGCAGAGGATAGAGAGCTCATTAAATGGCAGGCCCAGTGGCGACCCCTATATGCAGAAAGGGTGCAGCACCCTGTGCATTTGCATGGGGCCCTTGTGTAGTATGGTCTGTATAATGTAGATTAAGAAGAAAGGTGTTAGACCAGGGGTGGGCAAACTTTTTGACTCGCGGGCCACAATGGGTTCTAAAATTTGACAGAGGGGCCGGGCCAGGAGCATTTGGAGGGAGTGTTTGGGCCGGATATACTAAAGCATTAAATGTAGTGTGTGCAAACCTCATAGCACAGTAAGAACACTACAACCCAATTTATTAACTGTCTTTCAAATGTGAAAAATAGCCCTTATCAGTTAATAAATTTGTCTCAAGGAATATGCAAGATATGGCATTTACATACTATTTCGCAGATACTGGGAGGAGGAAATGTAAATAGATTAAAATAACATACGCACTGTGATTTATCAAGAAAAAAGTTCTGTTGACTCTGTAAATTAGCTGCCAACCTCTGAGCAGTAGCCGCCCGTTCTTGTGTTGACTGCTTGCTAGCATAGTTTGCATGCTTCGTGGCAAAGTGACGGCTGATATTGTACTCTTTGAAAACCGAAGGGCTTAATGGTGACGTGAAACGAAGTGAAAATTAAAGTGAAATAAAGAGAAATACGCGCCACATTAACCCCTTAATGACCGGGCCATTTTGCACGTTAATGACCAAGGATTATTTTTTGTTTTTCCACGGTCGCATTCCAAGAGTCGTAACTTTTTTTTTATTACGTCGACATAGCCGTATAAGGGCTTGTTTTTTGCGGGACGAGTTGTATTTTGTAATTGCACCATTTTTATATGCTTACAATATATTGATTAACTTTTATTAACTTTATTTTAGGAGAGAATTGAAAATAAGCAGCTATTCCAGCATTAATTTTCACGTTATAAATTTACGCCGTTCACTATGCAGCGTAAATAACATGTTAACTTTATTCTATGGGTCGGCACGATTACAGGGATACCAAATGTGTAAAGGTTTTATATGTTTTTTCTACGTTTGCACAATAAAAACCCTTTT
This sequence comes from Rhinoderma darwinii, assembly GCF_050947455.1. Classification (NCBI taxonomy): domain Eukaryota; kingdom Metazoa; phylum Chordata; class Amphibia; order Anura; family Rhinodermatidae; genus Rhinoderma; species Rhinoderma darwinii. Next base: position 666,045,513 of record NC_134687.1, read on the forward strand.
AGAAAAAAATTACTTGTTTTTGCATCGCCGCGTTCCAAGAGCCGTCATTTTTTTATTTTTCCGTCGATGTGGCCGTACGTGGGATTGATTTTTGCGGGACAATGTGTAGTTTTCATTAGTACTATTTTGGGGTACATAGGACTTATAGATGAACTTTTATTTTATTTTTTATGGGGGGAATGGGAGAAAAGAGAGAATTTTGCCGTTGTTTTTTGCGTTTTCTTTGGACGCCGTTCATCCGGCGGTTTCATTAATGTGTTCATTTTATTGGTCAAGTTGTTACAATCGCGGGGATACCATATATGTGTATGTGTGATTTGTTTTGACCGTTTTATTAAATAAAACCACTTTTTGGGGCAAAAAAGTAGTTTTATTTGACTTTGACTGTAATTTTTTTTATTTTTTTTTTCACAAACTTTATTTAACGGTTTTACTTTTTTTTTTTTAGTCCCACCAGGGGACTTCACTATGCGATATGCCGATCGCATATATAATGCTTTGGTATACTTCGTATACCAAAGCATTATTGCCTGTCAGTGTAAAACTGACAGGCAACCTGTTAGGTCATGCCTCCGTCATCGCCTAACAGGCAGATGCTGAAGACAGACCTGGGGGTCTTTGTTAGACCCCCGGCTGTCATGGAAACCCGACGGCGACCCGCGATTTGTTTGCGGGGGCGCCGATCGGGAGACAGAGGGAGTTCCCCCCTCTGTCAAACACATTAAATGCCGCTGTCACTGTTGACAGCGGCATTTAATGGGTTAAACTGCCGGAATCGGCGCGTGCTTCGATTCCGGCAGTTGCAGCAGGAGCCAGGCTGTGTATAACAGCCGTGCTCCTGCCGCTGATCGCGTGGGTAAACTGTCAGTACCCGCGCGATCACAGGACGGATATATCCGTCCTCCTGCGCGAACTAGCAGCTGCTGAGGACGGATATATCTTGGACAAGTTCGGCGGGCCGGATTAAAAAGCCTAACGGGCCGTATGTGGCCCGCGGGCCGTAGTTTGCCCATGTCTGTGTTAGACACACCTGGCTGGATTCCATATTCTAAGGCACCAGATTGGACACACAGAAACCATATAAGCTGTCCCAAGGGAAGTTATAGCTATGGATCTTCTACAAAACTATATATGCAGGCTCAGAAGTCCTAGGAGTGGACATTATTGTCTTCAAAACATTTTTAAGAAAATTACGTTAACTTTTAAAGAATTTTCGAGCTTTATTTTGGTTCCTTCAGTGTCACTGAGGATTTACATCTACAGCTTCACATATGACACCTAGTGTTTCTGATTTCCATACCCTTTACTGGCTATAATATATAGGTGCGCCCTCTGTTAGATTTTTCCAACACTTTTTTTCTTGATCTGTGCTTTGCTGACTTTTTCCTCCCTTTACTATTTGAGTTCTTGTGACATGTACACGCAATTAGAATTTTTGAGATGCCCTTCATAATCCGCCAAAATGTTTTCCAGAGTTCTCGAGGTTAGAGAAGAAAAAACAATGACTCTACTGAACCCTGACACCCGATATTCTTCATTATATATAATGAATGGGCTTTGCTCTCCTCCCTATGATTTTCAAGTTGCTAAGACTGGGACAGTATTTTTGCTCTCTCTGATCTCCCACACCCCAAAAAACAAGTTTGCATAATTTGTATTCAGTGGTTTACAATTGTTTAAAACCAGTTAAAAGTAGAATAATATACATAAAATCAAGATACATACCCATTGCGAAAACTTGTCTAAGATTTTCAATGACAAATTTCAAAGTGTCATCTCCAAAGACCATGTCAGGTTTATCTGAAAAGTAATGCTCCAGAAATTGTCTGGAATCAAAGCCATGTACATGATAGAGCTTATGGGAACTGGAATCCATCATCTACTCTTGTATCACAGACGGGGTGACTACCTCTAGACCGGGACACAAGGTCTTTTTTATAATTACCAGGATTCAATCTACAAAGTGTGTTACTAAGAATAACATCACATGATGACTTATTATATTCATGAGCCGGTCATGGGAACTTGTGTTATAATAAATTTACATAGAGAAATAATGATCTTTAACCCCTTCCCGACATTTGCTGTATGTATAAGTCATGGAAAGCCAGTGCTTCCCGCATTTTGCCATATCCATACGACAAATGGATGGCACCGGCTGAGAACCTGAGTCGGGGCCATCATTGCAGCTGACATCCGGCTGTAATGGCGGGGAACGAAATTAGCTTCGATCCCCGCCATTAATCCCTTAAATGCAGCGGTCAAAAGCGTTCACTGCATTTAAGTTGTTGCAGCTTATCATAACCCCAGCAATAAAATTGCAGGGGTTCCGGTGGCTGCAATGGCAACCGGAGGCCTAATACTGGCCTCCTGGTCTGCCTAGCATGGAAAACTTCCAGCCCCCGCCCTGCGGTGGGGCCTGAAAGGCTTCCATAGCCGACGACAATATGGCGCCGGCTCAGGAGCTGAGCCGTCTTACTCAGCGGTGGATGTCAACTGTATGTTACAGCTGACATCCACCTGTAATGGCAGGAACCAGAGCTATTTCCGATTCCTGCCATTAACCCCTTAGATGCAGCAATCAAAAGCGATCGCTGCATCTTAGATATTGCTTGCAGATCGCCAGCCCTGACATGCAATCAGGGCTGGCGACTGCTGCTATGGCAAAAGGAGACCTAACAATGGCCTCCTGCTCTGCCATTACGGAATCCGATTAGGCCCCGCCGGGAGGCGAAGCCTAATTTTCTTGCTGTCCGTGAATGACTGACAGATCTAATACATTGCACTACATAGGTAGTGCAATGTATTAGGAAAAAAACAAATCTGACAGTTGGACCTTCATGTCCCCTAGTGGGACTAAAGAAAAGTGTAAACAAAAGTGTAAAAAAAAAAGTTTTAAAGCATATAATTAAAGTTTCAAGTAATAAAATAAAACACAATTGCCCTGTTCACTTATCAAGTCCTTTATTATTGAAAAAAATCAAATAAACCATAGATCTTTGGTATCACCGCGTCCATAACGGCCTGAACTATAAAAATGTGATGTTATTTATTCCACGCAGTGAATGGGGTAAAAGAAAACCGTAAAAAAACTATACCAGAATTTCTGTTTTTTGGTCACTTTGCCCTACAAATATTGGAATAAAAAGTGATCAAAAAGTCGCATGTATCCAAAAATGGTACCTATATAAACTGTAGCTCATCTCGCAAAAGACAAGCCCTCATACAGCTCCATCGACTAAAAAAATTAAGCTATGATTAAGAACCATAGAGGTTTGAAACGCGTAAGCGTGGTCCCGGGATTAACATTTTAATTGTATTGTTTTTTTAAATGACCAAATAAAACCTATTTTTTTTTTACAAGTGTGCTGCATACACCATTTTTCTTCTTTCATTCCTTTGTATACCTGCTGTCGACTCAGGATTTCTCTTGGGATAACTCCGAGCACCTTTACCATTCATACTGTGGTCTTGACAAACGTATGGACTAACGCAGTGGAAACACGGTGAGCGAACCCTTGTTTATTTTTTAAATTTTTTTGAAAAAATTAAAACGTTATGGTTGTAAAACATAAAAAAGTGATATAAATTAGGTATCGACGGAATCCCGCAGAATAAAGTTAACTTGTATTTTAACATATGGTGAATGGTGTATAACAAAATTATGCCAGAATTGCAGTTTTTTGGTCACCTTGCCTCCCAAAAAAATAGGATAAAAAGTACGAATAATAACTACAGCTCATCCCACAAAAAAACAGCCCTCGTGCCACTACGTCTATAAGCAAATTAACAGGAGTCTATTAAAATCCTATTAGTAAATTAAATCATAGAGAAAAACCCTTGTGGATTATTATATTGTTTTTTCTTAAACCTTGTAAGTTTCTTCTCATAAATCAAGGTCTGTAAATCCCCCTCCAAGTCAAGGACACAAACAGTTAAATGCTCTATGCTTCACTTTATTACACTATTTATATAAAGCAGATACGAAACAGAACAACGATGAGAAAGCAACTGATCCCAAGATTTCAGACTTTCATGACGTCCCAGATGATCACACTCGGTCTATACAATATTATCTAGGACCAGTCCAAGGCAAAGTCCAAAAAAACTATTCTATACTGCACATACTCCTTTTTGGTTGTTAGATATTTTTTTTAGCTTAACATATGAAGTAATGACATGCAGACTTTATAATATTCACCCTACTTCTCCTTGTGAGCTGCAATAGATATGACGACTTTGTAGTCAATAAGGTCACTCACGACCGTTCTCTACTTGACATTATAGTAATCAATGATAAATCCTTCTCCAACTAGAACTTCCTTAAGAAAATCCTCATCATATGTAAAACTATGGAACTTGTCTTTATCGACTGTAAAATATGTTGTCCCTTCACTCCCAATTAATATGAGGTGTCCTCCAGGTTTTAGCAACCTAGAGAACTTCCTCAGATATCTGATGTAATCCTCTTGACCTTTGCTGATAGCATCCAGGAGCCAAGCACTGATGACACAATCGGCTGGTGGTAAGACCAGTGGCTCTGTCATATTCTCTTTCTCCAGGTCGTATTTCACAATATGTTGAATGGCTGATCTCAGTTTTGCTTCCTGGTCCTGACACTGATCACTGGAAAATAAAGAAGACAAGTAAAAAGTGATTGTCCCACAGTCAACACCAACTTAGTGGCTCAGGACTTAGCACTGGACTATTGACTTGCAATACTAGAGGTAAAGCTTGAAATTATCCAAGACTGTGGCACCAAGTGGGACACTTTTTATCTGAAATATATCAAAGGAAGAAGTGTTTCATGGTGCAGAAATCCCAAACACAGTGCAGCCTGTAAACACAGATATAAGAATAATCCCCACCTGGGGCAGTTGTGCGGTTTCCAGGCACAACACTGTTTAAGAGCAAAATAAATGATGTAGTGGCTGCTGCTTCCTAGCTGATGCAAGGCTCCATCGTGTCATTTTTCATTCAGATGAGAAAATGTTGCCTGGCTGGATTGCATATTCTAAGGCCCCACACTGGACACACAGGAACCAGATAAGATGTCCCAAGGGGAGTTATAGGTTTGGGGCTTCAACACAGCCATATATGCAGGCTCAGAAGTCCTAGGAGTGGATATTATTGTCTTGAAAACATTTTTGCTAAAATGAAATCAACTTTTTAAAGATTTATGAGCTTCATTTTGGTTCCTTCAGTTTTATTCAAAACCCACAGATCTACAGCTTCACTTAGGACAAGTAAGGTTTCTGACTTCTAGACCCTTTACAGGCTATACTACATAGCTGTGCCTTCTGTTAATGCTTCCCCCCCAAAAAAAAATCGATCTACCCTATGATTACTTGTTTCCCCTTTTAGTAGTTGTGTTCTTGTGACGTGACTGCACCTGACGTTGTTATTGAGCATAGAACTTTAGATTCTAGAGATCAGATTCTCGTTTATAATAAAAAAAATTGTCAGATAACAGCGGATTTAGATAATTGCACCCACAATTAGAATTTTTGGGATGCCCTTAATCATCCCTCATAAACTTTTTTAGGGTCTTCGAGGTTAGAGAAGAGAAAACAATGTCTCTAAATACTAAACCCTGATACCCTATACTCTTCATCATATACAGTGACTAGGGTTTTGCTCGGCTCCCTGTGATTATATAGTTGCTAAGACTTGGCAGTATTTTTGCCCTCACTGATCTCCCACACCCCAAAAAACAAGTTTTCCCAATTTGAATTCAGTTGTTAGAATTGCTTAAAATCAGTTAAATATATACTAAAAACTTGTCTAAGATTTTCAATGAGAAATTTCAAGGTGTCATCTCCAAAAGCCATGTCAGATTTATCTGAAAATTAATGCTCCAGACATTGTCTGGAATCAAAGTCATGTACATGATAGAGCTTATGGGGACTGGAATCCATCATCTACTCTTGTATCACAGACGGGGTTAATACCTCTAGACTGAAAAAGATTTATTGCCTGCCGGCAACAGAAGCCCTGTTTTCCAACTAACAATTAGAAAATAACAAAGTATTTATTGAATTTATGCAAAGAAAAGACAGACTACATATAATTTAAAAATTAAAGTCCATTGCTGACTGCAATCAGCTTAGTGCAAGGTACAGAAAGCCTGGAGCTAACGGCTGCAGCACGCAGCACCAGACCCAACGTTCAATTCTAAGAGTCAGCAGGACACGTGTTTAAAATTTCAGACTAGAAGCCCCCCCGACATGTTTCGCTACGATGTAGCGTCTTCAGGGGTATCGGGGCTAATGACAGAGCGCGGCGAGATGGCCCTGTTTAAGTATATAATAGAGTTGCTCCACACGTTCTATTGATTGGCCGAGGGCCAATCACAGAGGGAGCAGAGAACGAGCCCCCCGTTCTGTGACGGGCATACCACACCACCAATAAGCAGCCACTCTATGCGACCAATGAGGGCATAGCAAGGCGCGCATGCGTATGAGGGCAAAGACGAGTGATAGAGTGATTTGCCGTGGAGCTATTCAGCTCGATGCGCATGCGTAGTGGGAAGAGATAGAGTGATAGACAGATTCCCAGATGTCAGGGGCTGACATAGTATCAATATTAGAGTATTTGTATGGTGGGAAATGAGTGGAGCTATTTAGTGATGATAACACAGTGGGTCGTCTTAGGCAAAAGAGGCCGGCAATCAGCGGAGCCGAGGTACCAAGCCCATTATGCCCGCACGGCACATTTAATGTTAGACAGTTTAGAGTACTGACACAGTTCAGGTAGCCATCTATAAAGTAACATATGTCCGACGGAGTGACGGACAAGCCAATGTGTCAATTTTCAGTGTAGTCTAGACTAGGCTAAGCAATAAATATATCTTATCTATAGTCAATAGGTCAAATAGTAAAGCCTGCATGTCAGACGACATACAGGTAAGGTTTGATAACAGGAGGATCAATATAATGAGACATATAAAGGACAGTCGTTCCGAAGTGGTCAAATGCATTAGTGACTGGATAGTAGAATATAGTGTCCTGTGATCTTGATAATAGTATATAGTGGCCACGTATAGGATTCATAGAAACGCTGTATAGGTAAATCCCTCATTTAGACCCCCTGGGCTGAGGGATCCCAGGCGATGGATCCAGCGTGCTTCCTCTTGTAATAGTTTGCGGTCCAGGTTGCCAGCTCTGGGGCCGAGTTTGACCTTCGTGATACCCCAAAATTGTAACGAGCGAGTATCTCCTCCGTGAACGTTGTGTATATGCCTAGATAGGGATGTTTCTTCCTTATTATTTATGGTACTTAGATGTTTCGCCGCGCGCTGTCATTAGCCCCGATACCCCTGAAGACGCTACATCGTAGCGAAACATGTCGGGGGGGCTTCTAGTCTGAAATTTTAAACACGTGTCCTGCTGACTCTTAGAATTGAACGTTGGGTCTGGTGCTGCGTGCTGCAGCCGTTAGCTCCAGGCTTTCTGTACCTTGCACTAAGCTGATTGCAGTCAGCAATGGACTTTAATTTTTAAATTATATGTAGTCTGTCTTTTCTTTGCATAAATTCATTAAATACTTTGTTATTTTCTAATTGTTAGTTGGAAAACAGGGCTTCTGTTGCCGGCAGGCAATAAATCTTTTTCAATTTAACCAATACGCCCACCAACTATAGGGGTCCTCCCCTTTGTGTGTATCGAATACCTCTAGACTGGGGCACAAGGTCTTCATATAATTACCAGGATTAAATTTACATAGTGTGTGACTAAGAATAACTTATCTCATGATGACTTATTATATTCATGAGCCGGTCATGGGATTATGTGTTATAATAAATTCACATAGAGGAATAATGATCTGTAAAACAAATAAATTTAATTGTTAAAGTAAATTAAAAAAAACAACCATAGAAATTTGTTTCGTTGAAAAAATAAAAAAGTTATGACTATACGACAGTCAAAAAATGTAATTAGATTAAATTAAAAATAATGCTTGGTCATTAAGGCCAAAAAAAGACCTGGTCGCTTAGGTGTTAAAGGCATGTACACCTTTGCAAGGCGATTTTTATTTTTAAATAAAATGGCACATCAGTGTGTTTGGTGCAACTTTTTTTATTTATTTTTTACTTTATTTTAACACTTAGTAATGTCCATAACCTGTAATTAGAGCAAATACTATAATTTATACAATAGTAAAAAATAAAAAAAACCATATAAAGAATAAGGAGAAAGAGAGAAAGAGGAGAAGAAAAAAGTTATTCCTTTATATTATTTCTTTACGTTATTCTTTTGTTCCCAGTTTAACCAACTTGTCCATTTATTATGCGGATCTTTTAGATGAAAAACATTATTCTTATTTAGAGTCATTTCATAGCAATGGTATTGGTTGACTCGATTTATAACACTATGAATATCCGTCATAATTTTTGACTTACATTTATAGACCACCTCTATTCTTGCGACAGAAGTTTATTTGTAACCCATCTAAATGGATCTCGAATAAACTCAGTAGAAAGGTCCAACAATGGCAACTCTGGTATTGGGCGGATCTCCCTAGAGCAGATGATGGTCACCAAAACAAAAGTATCCTTCCGAATTTTTTATACTTTCATATATTTCAACCACATATGTATTAAATTCCCTCTCTCCCTACAACCATGCCAGCAAAGATCTGACTCTGATGGATAAATTCTCGCTAATTTAGCAGGCATCAAATACCAGCATAGTTGAGTTCTCCGAATGATCTCAATATGGTTAATACAACGTGTATTTTTACATGACCAATTTGTATCTTGGTACCAATTATGTAATGAGAAACTTTTCCAAGGTCCTTTTCCCAGTTTACAATATATTTAAATTTCTTACTGCTATATAATGACCACAACTCATAATAAATGTGTCACGATCCGTGGCAATGGGGACCCACTAGGCTGCACCGCAGTAGTGGATTAGCAGCTGGCCAAACAACAGTCCTAGTACAAGGGTATCTTTGATAGTCCAGACAATAGCGGAGGCTAGGCACAGATGAACTTGCAAGCAGATGACACCAGACATGGTGTATAACAGCAGGGGAAACAGGTGGCACAACACAACTCTAAGGCTGGGTTCACACGACCTATGTTCAGGCGTAAACTAGGCGTATTATGCCTTGATTTATGCCTGAAAATAGGGCTACAATACGTCGGCAAACATCTGCCCATTCATTTGAATGGGTTTGCTGACGTACTGTGCAGACGACCTGTAATTTACCCGTCGTCGTTTGACAGCTGTCAAACGACGACGCGTAAATTGACTGCCTCGGCAAAGAAGTGCAGGGCACTTCTTTGCAACGTAATTTGAGCCGTTCTTCATTGAACTCAATGAAGAGCAGCTCAAGATTTACGAGTGTCACAGACGCCTTGCATAATACGAGGAGGAGCATTTACGTGTGAAACGAGGCAGCTGTTTTCTCTTGAAAACAGTCTGTCTTTTCACACGTAAATGCCTGCTATCGTGTGCACATACCCTTACACTCTAAGGCACAGGAACACATAACTTAGATGTGATCGGTAATAGGCGACCTAATGGATTCAGGTCTCAGCGCTATATACAGCTGCTCTGTATACAGGATACAAAGCAGCTGTATCTCAAAAAGTGCAAATCATTTTCAATAAAAAGTAATTAAAACTTGCACCAATCGCAGTAATAGATATCTTTATATATCATAGTGACATGTCCGAAGTTTTCATCGGTGGGGGACCGAGCACTGAGGCCCCCACCGATCGCTAAAACGAAGCAGCAGAAGTGCTCGGGTGAGCGCTGTGCCGCTTCATTTATGATCGACTTTCAGCCGAGTGAGCGGTGTACGGACTCCTAGACTTTCTATTGAGCCTGTACACTGCTCCAAGGAAAGCCAAACAGAATTGAAGCGGCACACCGTTCACCCGAGCACTTCTGCTGCTTCGTTTTAGCGACTAGTGGAGGTGTCTCAGTGCTCGGCCCCCACTGATCAAAACTTCTGACATGTCAACATTTTTTTAAAAAGTTGTTACACTTTAAAGAGAATCTTTCACCTGCCCACAGATTTGCATTTGAGTGCAGCATGTAATGGTCAGGGCTGCACAAACTCTGGGGCACTTTACATTTTTTTTCCTACCCTCTTTCCTTACTTAGATATCGGTGCTGTAATATTTGGCACCCGATATTTAAATAACCCCATGAACTGCCAATGGGGCGGTAATTGGCAAGGGGACGTGTAACATCGCTGTGACACTGCCCAATCCGCTGCGGACAATGTCAACAGCAAGAGCTGGAGAGAGGAGATCATGTGCGCGCGCACGCTCTCACTCTTCAGCTCTCGGCAGGCAAGTACAAGACTGTGATCTCAGGTGAGAGATCAGTCTTGTCGTCCTTGCCTGCCGAGAGCTAAAGAGTGAGAGCGTGCGTGCGCGCACAGCTCCGATGCCATGAAACAGAAGAAGAAGAATTCACACTCTTCTTCTCCTCTTGTGTTCCTTAGTGGTGGCGGAGCTGCGCGCACGCGCTCTCTCTCCACCTCTTGCTGTAACGCTGACCGTAGCTGATTGGACAGTGTCACAGCGATGTTACACGCCCCCTTGCCAATTACCTCCCCATTGACAGTTCAGGGGGTTATTTAAATATCGGGCGCCAAATATTACAGCACTGATATCTAAATAACGAAAAAAAATTAAAGTGCCCCAGAGTTTGTGCGGCCCCCCCCCCTCCCCATTACCTGCTGCACTCAGCTGTACATGTATGGGGAGGTGAAAGGTTCTCTTTAAAAGAAAGGTGTTATAATTTCTTATTTTTTTATTGGCCTAATTTTTCTAATTATTTTAATATGTTTCCGAAGGTAGCTATTTATTCATATGTTTGTACGTCTGTGGGGGCAGCCAGCTTTATTTTTATTTTTCATACTGCTAATTTTTGTTTTGCAAGTTCCGCTGGACCATTTGGACCACGTCGTAGATTCATTGGACTACTTCGCTGATTTAAGCTTTATTTCTTTTTTTTTTTAAATAAAATGGTTAAAGTGGAATGTGTGGAAGAGTTGTCATTTCAATAAAATAAATGTCTTTATGTCTCTTTTTTTTAATACTTCATTACCGCCTTAGTAATGGCTGCTGTCTGATTGAGAGCGTCCATTACTAAGAAGGGGCTTAGTGTTAGCCAGTAATAAGGCTATCACTAACCCATATTATTACCCCGGTACCCACCGCCACCAGGAGTACTGGGAAGAGCTGGGTACGATCCAGCACCCGACTGTCTGAAGAGAAGGGCGGGTACTGGGGTGGCCGCAGGCAGGTAATATCAGGCTCGGAATGGCCAAAAACCATGGCCCTTCCCACCCTGGTAATGCTAGGCTGCTGCTGCTTTATTGTATCTGGCTGGATATGAAAAATGCAGGGGATCTCACGTAATTTTTTTTCTATTTCTTTTTTTAAAAAGACGTGGGGTTCCCGCTATTTTTCACAACCAGCCAGATACAATAAAGCAGCTGCAGCCTAGCATCTCCAGGGTGGGAAGGGCAACGTTTTTTATCCCTTCCCAGCCTGGTAAAACCAGCCTGTGACCGCCCTGCTGCCTTACCGTCGCTTCAGATGGTCGGGTACTGGATCGTACTCCCCTCGCGGCAGTGAGAACCAGGGTAATAATAGGGGTTAGTGATAGCCTTTTTACTGGCTATCACTAAGCCCCTTCTTAGTAATGGACGCTCTCAATCAGACAGCAGCCATTACTAAGGCCATAATAAAGTATTAAAAAAAAACACAAGAAAAACTTTTATTGAAATCTAAACTCCCCCTTGCAACCCTCTTTCACCATTTTATTTTTATTTTTAAAAGTAGATCATCGGAGTAGTCCAATGTATCTACGACGTAGTCCAAACGCTCCAGCGGAACCTACCAAAAAAAAGCAGTATAAAAATGTAAAAAACTTAAATTTGCCACAATAGTCACTCGATATAACTATACTGTAATCACTAATATGGTCTGCAGATATCTTGTGTATAACTGGCATCTACCTCTATACGGTCACAATATGGTGGTAATATTGGTCTATATATAGTGTGATTTATTCACTAACAGTATGGTGGGTTTTTTCTGACACAATGTTGTAGTAATATGTGATCATGGTTTGGCAGTTTTATTCAGTAACCGTATGGAGGTATTATTCAGTAACAGTATAAATGTATTATTCAGTAACAGTATGGGGGTATTATTCAGTAACAGTATAAATGTATTATTCAGTAACAGTATGGTGGTATTATTCAGTAACAGTATGGGGGGATTATTCAGTAACAGTATGGGGGTATTATTCAGTAACAGTATGGGGGTATTATTCAGTAACAGTATGGGGGTATTATTCAGTAACAGTATGGAGGTATTATTCAGTAACAGTATGGAGGTATTATTCAGTAACAGTATGTAGGTATTATTCAGTAACAGTATAAATGTATTATTCAGTAACAGTATGCGGGTATTATTCAGTAACAGTATGGGGGTATTATTCAGTAACAGTATGGTGGTATTATTCAGTAACAGTATGGGGGTATTATTCAGTAACAGTATGGGGGTATTATTCAGTAACAGTATGGAGGTATTATTCAGTAACAGTATGGGGGTATTATTCAGTAACAGTATGGGGGTATTATTCAGTAACAGTATGAAGGAATTATTCAGTAACAGTATGGGGGTATTATTCAGTAACAGTATGGAGGTATTATTCAGTATCAGTATGGAGGTATTATTCAGTAACAGTATGGAGGTATTATTCAGTAACAGTATGAGGGTATTATTCAGTAACAGTATGGGGGTATTATTCAGTAACAGTATGGGGGTATTATTCAGTAACAGTATGGAAGTATTATTCAGTAACAGTATGGAGGTATTATTCAGTAACTGTATGGAGGTATTATTCAGTAACAGTATGGAGGTATTATTCAGTAACAGTATGGAGGTATTATTCAGTAACTGTATGGAGGTATTATTCAGTAACAGTATGGAGGTATTATTCAGTAACAGTATGGAGGTATTATTCAGTAACAGTATGGAGGTATTATTCAGTAACTGTATGGAGGCATTATTCAGTAACAGTATGGGGGTATTATTCAGTAACAGTATGGGGGTATTATTCAGTAACAGTATGGAGGTATTATTCAGTAACAGTATGGAGGTATTATTCAGTAACTGTATGGAGGCATTATTCAGTAACAGCATGGGGGTATTATTCAGTAACAGTATGGGGGTATTATTCAGTAACAGTATGGAGGTATTATTCAGTAACAGTATGGCGGTATTATTCAGTAACAGTATGGTGGTATTATTCAGTAACAGTATGGGGGGATTATTCAGTAACAGTATGGGGGTATTATTCAGTAACAGTATGGAGGTATTATTCAGTAACAGTATGGGGGTATTATTCAGTAACAGTATGGGGGTATTATTCAGTAACAGTATGGAGGAATTATTCAGTAACAGTATGGAGGTATTATTCAGTAACAGTATGGAGGTATTATTCAGTATCAGTATGGAGGTATTATTCAGTAACAGTATGGAGGTATTATTCAGTAACAGTATGAGGGTATTATTCAGTAACAGTATGGGGGTATTATTCAGTAACAGTATGGGGGTATTATTCAGTAACAGTATGGAGGTATTATTCAGTAACAGTATGGAGGTATTATTCAGTAACAGTATGGAGGTATTATTCAGTAACAGTATGGAGGTATTATTCAGTAACAGTATGGAGGTATTATTCAGTAACAGTATGGAGGTATTATTCAGTAACAGTATGGGGGTATTATTCAGTAGCAGTATGGGGGTATTATTCAGTAACAGTATGGAGGTATTATTCAGTAACAGTATGGAGGTATTATTCAGTAACTGTATGGAGGCATTATTCAGTAACAGTATGGGGGTATTATTCAGTAACAGTATGGGGGTATTATTCAGTAACAGTATGGAGGTATTATTCAGTAACAGTATGGCGGTATTATTCAGTAACAGTATGGTGGTATTATTCAGTAACAGTATGGAGGTATTATTCAGTAACAGTATGGTGGTATTATTCAGTAACAGTATGGAGGTATTATTCAGTAACAGTATGGAGGTATTATTCAGTAACAGTATGGGGGTATTATTCAGTAACAGTATGGAGGTATTATTCAGTAACAGTATGGGGGTATTATTCAGTAACAGTATGGGGGTATTATTCAGTAACAGTATGGAGGTATTATTCAGTAACAGTATGGAGGTATTATTCAGTAACAGTATGGGGGTATTTTTCAGTAACAGTATGGAGGTATTATTCAGTAACAGTATGGAGGTATTATTCAGTAACAGTATGGAAGTATTATTCAGTAACAGTATGGAGGTATTATTCAGTAACAGTATGGGGGTATTATTCAGTAACAGTATGGGGGTATTATTCAGTAACAATATGGAGGTATTATTCAGTAACAGTATGAAGGTATAATTCAGTAACAGTATGGTGGTATTATTCAGTAACAGTATGGAGGTATTATTCAGTAACAGTATGGGGATATTATTCAGTACCAGTATGGTGGTATTATTCAGTAACAGTATGGAGGTATTATTCAGTAACAGTATGGAGGTATTATTCAGTAACAGTATGGAGGTATTATTCAGTAACAGTATGAGGGTATTATTCAGTAACAGTATAAATGTATTATTCAGTAACAGTATAAATGTATTATTCAGTAACAGTATAAATGTATTATTCAGTAACAGTATAAATGTATTATTCAGTAACTGTATGGGGGTATTATTCAGTAACAGTATGGAGGTATTATTCAGTAACAGTATGGAGGTATTATTCAGTAACAGTATGGGGGTATTATTCAGTAACAGTATGAGGGTATTATTCAGTAACATTATGGAAGTATTATTCAGTAACAGTATACATGTATTATTCAGTAACAGTATGGAGGTATTATTCAGTAACAGTATGGGGGTATTATTCAGTAACAGTATGGGGGGATTATTCAGTAACAGTATGGGGATATTATTCAGTAACAGTATGGGGGTATTATTCAGTAACAGTATGGAGGTATTATTCAGTAACAGTATGGAGGTATTATTCAGTAACAGTACTGGGGTATTATTCAGTAACAGTATGGAGGTATTATTCAGTAACAGTATGGGGGTATTATTCAGTAACAGTACTGGGGTATTATTCAGTAACAGTATGGAGGTATTATTCAGTAACAGTATGGTGGTATTATTCAGTAACAGTATGGAGGTATTATTCAGTAACAGTATGGAGGTATTATTCAGTAACAGTATGGGAGTATTATTCAGTAACAGTATGGGGGTATTATTCAGTAACAGTATGGAGGAATTATTCAGTAACAGTATGGGGGTATTATTCAGTATCAGTATGGAGGTATTATTCAGTAACAGTATGGAGGTATTATTCAGTAACAGTATGGGGGTATTATTCAGTAACAGTATGGGGGTATTATTCAGTAACAGTATGGGGGTATTATTCAGTAACAGTATGGGGGTATTATTCAGTAACAGTATGGGGGTATTATTCAGTAACAGTATGGGGTATTATTCAGTAGCAGTATAAATGTATTATTCAGTAACAGTATGGGAGTATTATTCAGTAACAGTATGGGAGTATTATTCAGTAACAGTATGGGGGTATTATTCAGTAACAGTATGGGGGTATTATTCAGTAACAGTATGGGGGTATTATTCAGTAACAGTATGTGGGTATTATTCAGTAACAGTATGGGGGTATTATTCAGTAACAGTATGGAGGTATTATTCAGTAACAGTATGGGGGTATTATTCAGTAACAGTATGGGGGTATTATTCAGTAACAGTATGGGGGTATTATTCAGTAACAGTATGGAGGAATTATTCAGTAACAGTATGGAGGTATTATTCAGTAACAGTATGGAGGTATTATTCAGTATCAGTATGGAGGTATTATTCAGTAACAGTATGGAGGTATTATTCAGTAACAGTATGAGGGTATTATTCAGTAACAGTATGGGGGTATTATTCAGTAACAGTATGGGGGTATTATTCAGTAACAGTATGGAGGTATTATTCAGTAACAGTATGGAGGTATTATTCAGTAACAGTATGGAGGTATTATTCAGTAACAGTATGGAGGTATTATTCAGTAACAGTATGGAGGTATTATTCAGTAACAGTATGGAGGTATTATTCAGTAACAGTATGGGGGTATTATTCAGTAGCAGTATGGGGGTATTATTCAGTAACAGTATGGAGGTATTATTCAGTAACAGTATGGAGGTATTATTCAGTAACTGTATGGAGGCATTATTCAGTAACAGTATGGGGGTATTATTCAGTAACAGTATGGGGGTATTATTCAGTAACAGTATGGAGGTATTATTCAGTAACAGTATGGCGGTATTATTCAGTAACAGTATGGTGGTATTATTCAGTAACAGTATGGAGGTATTATTCAGTAACAGTATGGTGGTATTATTCAGTAACAGTATGGAGGTATTATTCAGTAACAGTATGGAGGTATTATTCAGTAACAGTATGGGGGTATTATTCAGTAACAGTATGGAGGTATTATTCAGTAACAGTATGGGGGTATTATTCAGTAACAGTATGGGGGTATTATTCAGTAACAGTATGGAGGTATTATTCAGTAACAGTATGGAGGTATTATTCAGTAACAGTATGGGGGTATTTTTCAGTAACAGTATGGAGGTATTATTCAGTAACAGTATGGAGGTATTATTCAGTAACAGTATGGAAGTATTATTCAGTAACAGTATGGAGGTATTATTCAGTAACAGTATGGGGGTATTATTCAGTAACAGTATGGGGGTATTATTCAGTAACAATATGGAGGTATTATTCAGTAACAGTATGAAGGTATAATTCAGTAACAGTATGGTGGTATTATTCAGTAACAGTATGGAGGTATTATTCAGTAACAGTATGGGGATATTATTCAGTACCAGTATGGTGGTATTATTCAGTAACAGTATGGAGGTATTATTCAGTAACAGTATGGAGGTATTATTCAGTAACAGTATGGAGGTATTATTCAGTAACAGTATGAGGGTATTATTCAGTAACAGTATAAATGTATTATTCAGTAACAGTATAAATGTATTATTCAGTAACAGTATAAATGTATTATTCAGTAACAGTATAAATGTATTATTCAGTAACTGTATGGGGGTATTATTCAGTAACAGTATGGAGGTATTATTCAGTAACAGTATGGAGGTATTATTCAGTAACAGTATGGGGGCATTATTCAGTAACAGTATGAGGGTATTATTCAGTAACAGTATGGGGGGATTATTCAGTAACAGTATGGGGATATTATTCAGTAACAGTATGGGGGTATTATTCAGTAACAGTATGGAGGTATTATTCAGTAACAGTATGGAGGTATTATTCAGTAACAGTACTGGGGTATTATTCAGTAACATTATGGAAGTATTATTCAGTAACAGTATACATGTATTATTCAGTAACAGTATGGAGGTATTATTCAGTAACAGTATGGGGGTATTATTCAGTAACAGTATGGGGGGATTATTCAGTAACAGTATGGGGATATTATTCAGTAACAGTATGGGGGTATTATTCAGTAACAGTATGGAGGTATTATTCAGTAACAGTATGGAGGTATTATTCAGTAACAGTACTGGGGTATTATTCAGTAACAGTATGGAGGTATTATTCAGTAACAGTATGGGGGTATTATTCAGTAACAGTACTGGGGTATTATTCAGTAACAGTATGGAGGTATTATTCAGTAACAGTATGGTGGTATTATTCAGTAACAGTATGGAGGTATTATTCAGTAACAGTATGGAGGTATTATTCAGTAACAGTATGGGAGTATTATTCAGTAACAGTATGGGGGTATTATTCAGTAACAGTATGGAGGAATTATTCAGTAACAGTATGGGGGTATTATTCAGTATCAGTATGGAGGTATTATTCAGTAACAGTATGGAGGTATTATTCAGTAACAGTATGGGGGTATTATTCAGTAACAGTATGGGGGTATTATTCAGTAACAGTATGGGGGTATTATTCAGTAACAGTATGGGGGTATTATTCAGTAACAGTATGGGGGTATTATTCAGTAACAGTATGGGGTATTATTCAGTAGCAGTATAAATGTATTATTCAGTAACAGTATGGGAGTATTATTCAGTAACAGTATGGGAGTATTATTCAGTAACAGTATGGGGGTATTATTCAGTAACAGTATGGGGGTATTATTCAGTAACAGTATGGGGGTATTATTCAGTAACAGTATGTGGGTATTATTCAGTAACAGTATGGGGGTATTATTCAGTAACAGTATGGAGGTATTATTCAGTAACAGTATGGGGGTATTATTCAGTAACAGTATGGGGGTATTATTCAGTAACAGTATGGGGGTATTATTCAGTAACAGTATGGAGGTATTATTCAGTAACAGTATGGGGGTATTATTCAGTAACAGTATGGAGGTATTATTCAGTAACAGTATGGAGGTATTATTCAGTAACAGTATGGGGGTATTATTCAGTAGCAGTATGGGGGTATTATTCAGTAACAGTATGGGGGTATTATTCAGTAACAGTATGGGGGTATTATTCAGTAACAGTATGGGGGTATTATTCAGTAACAGTATGGGGGTATTATTCAGTAGCAGTATGGCGGTATTATTGGTAATGTTGGTCTTACAATCTATGTACATTACTGTGGTGGGGGCTGTGGGGAAGTGTGAGAGGCAGCGGAAGATCAGGCTAAGAGACAGTCCGCAGAGTGGCATGTGATGTACTTTGACATGTAGGTGATACTTACGTGTGGGATGTGGGTCCATAACTTGTGGACCGCACAGGGCCAAAGATCATATTAATCCACCACTGGCATCGAGCCAGCACAGGCAGACCACAACAATACAGCAGGTAGAGCAAAGAAACCAGCCCAGGACGTGCCGCTTCAAAACAGCGCTAAGCGCGATCCGTCCTGGACTGGCCTGAATGTAATTGCAGAGAGTTTCGCCGCAAATGAGACTGGCTGCCGAGGAGAAATATGGGGCAGGGCAGACTGTACTATTTGCACTGCACTGATTGGCAGTAAGAATAATTCTTTAAATATTTTCCATACTTCAAACAGCACTTTAAGGCTATGTTCACACTGAGTTTTTTGGGTTTTTGAGGCAAATTTTGTCCTTCCTGCACGTCGTTTGCCGCGATTTTCAGCGCGTTTTTCGCTCTCGGCCATTGAGTGCTACGGGCAAATAAACTCAGCGAAATACCCTCTCTCTGCCTCCCATTGATGTCAATAGGAGGTCAGAGGCGTAAACGTGCGAAGATAGGGCATGTCCCTTCTTTCTCGGAAGGCATTTTCGGCCGGTTTTTGACGAGTTTTGCGCCCAAAAACTCGTCAAAATACTCTGTGTGAACAGAGCCTAATTAAATTTTTTATATATTCCGTGTTTGATGTGTAAAGTTAGGAATTAGAAAACTCCGATAGATTTGTGGGGGGGGGGCGCCTTTTTATAGTTCGCCTCAGGCGGCAGACGGGCTAGGTTCACCCCTGGTCCAGGGTGATCATGGGCTAATTACAGATTTTACACATGTGCACATACTGGCCCTTTAAAGCCAGCACGTAACCTACGGGAACCAGCGCAGTGATGCGGAAGTGAGTGCCGGCGTCTCTCAGGAGGGAGATGCCACCCAGCACTCACTCGTCCATGGCCGCGGCCGTCGAGGAGTAAGTTAGAACGACGGTCCACGGCTGTGGACGTTACAAAATGATGGATAGGCCTCCTTTTGACGAGGATGCAGTAGTTATATAATTATAAACCCTTTGCTGCCTGTTTTTCAAAGCGCCTATTCTATCACTTAGGCCATAGTTGGCAACAAACCTACTTACTTGAATATATTGGAAAAAAAACTATGCTGAGTAATTTATGATTAACTGTAAGCTCTTCAAACGATTTGATTAGATTATGGATAAACAAATCTTCTAATGTAAGGGTTCCCCAGCCGGACCACCAGTTTATATTAAAATCACTAATTAGATCTTTGAAATAGATCAACCTTAAATCAGACAGATTCATCTTTAAGAGTTTTTTTTACCTACTCTAAGCTTATTCCACATCTGGAGAGAGGGATTTGTAGTTTCCAAACTACTAAGAGTTGTTTGCAGGCCTAGTAGATTGTATAGAACTAAGGATTTTAATGACGTGGCCGTTGAATATGATAATTCAATCTTAACCCAACAAAGGTCACAGTCATCAGTCCAACTATACCTTATGGGTTTCTAATATTGAAGCTGCTTCGTATAGACTTAGGTCTGGGAGGCCCACACCACCATCCTTGGTTGCTTTATACAAAGTATTCTGTTCTATTCTTGCCGGCTTATTTCCTCAGACATTTTGAAGCTTGTTAGTTGATGTTTTAGGAAATAGGAGTGGAATACATCTAAAATAAAATAAAATTACTGGAAGGACTTTCATTTTTATTAGATTGATGATTTAGCAATCCAAGAACAAGGAGCATTATTCAGGTTGCAGACTTACTTCTCGATACGATTGACCAACTTGAACTGATGTTGAGTATCGCTTGAAGGGAGTGAGCAACCCGAATTCCGAGATAGGTGAGATATTCCTGTACCCACATATACGTAAAGTTGGCCTTAATCTCCTGTTTTATTTTTACTATAGGATTTATTACTAGTGGATGCCATTTATGCTCATTGAGTTTATAGTATGAGACAGATGAAAAATCCTGAATAATCTGCTTCACTCTATTTAAAGATATTACCGGATTACTAAACAAAATTATAATGTCATCCACGTATAGACAGATTACATATTTATTACGGCCACATTGTATGCCGTCTATTTCCTTATATGACCTGATGGCTTGGGAGAGTGGCTCAACAAAAATAATAAATATTAGAGGCGAGAGGGGACAGCCCTCCTAGTCTATCTTAATTGTATTAATGGCTTCCGAATGAAAACCGGAGCTGAATACTTTTGCTGTTGGATGTGTATATAGGGAAAGAACTGCATCTAGAAAGAAACCAGAAAAACCAAATCTCTCCAGAGGGGCTCGCAGGAATCCCCAGTGGACCCTATCAAATGACTTTTCGGAATCAAGTGAAAGAAGAACACTGGCAGATTGACTGACTCTTCTTGTTGCATTTCGCACCTGTTTTGTCAGAAGAAATCCGCCTTGGTCTGAACAAACTAATGTTGAGATAAATCTAGATAGCCTGTTAGCCAACATAGATGAAAACATTATTAAATATCCATTTAATAGGCTAACGGGCCTTTAATTTTCTGGCTTTAAAGCATTTTTTCCCTCTTTATAAATAGCTATTACCTGAGCCTGCAACATTTCCTTGGAGATTTACCAGGTTTCTCTGTTTGGTGCAACTTTACATATACTTTTAATTTTAAAACATATTTTTACTTTTTTAGATACAGCTGCTCTGTATTCTCTATACACAGAAGCTGTATCTAGCACTAATCACTGAATCCGTCAGTCCTGTGGACCTGACGGGTTCAGTGACAGCGAGTTCATGCAGGATCCACCTGTAAACTATCACACCTACGTTTCTGCATTTACTGTAGACCGTGGCATCTTATTGGTTAAACGGCCGAGATCTGAGATACAGCTGGCACCATGTGCAGATTGCGCAGGAAAGGACCATTTGTGTGATCAGGTTATAAGAACAATGAGACAGTTTAGAAAACACATTTTCTTATACCCTATGGGAATTCTGTCTTCAAGGGGTTATCCCATGATTTGCTTTCATACCAATAACAATTCGCAGTGTTTCTATGATCAAAATGTCTTTATCATTTTTTTTTTTTTTGCTTCCCTGTGTCCTCCTCGGTGCTGCTGCTAATTTGTTCTGCTGGGGGGAGGGGCTATAAACAGAATAAAATCAAATCTCCTTCCCCCTTTCAGCTGGTGATATAGTCCCATCTTATGTTCCCTGCAGATAGAATAGGAAACAGATTGGTGAGGACACAGAATATACAGTGTGATATTCACAGTATGCACTCCCTTACTGACCAATGAAAACATAATAAAACAAAACAATAAAAACTGAGTGGACATGTGTAGGGTTCATATCTGTTGTCATGATGCAGAGTTTTACAAGCCTGACACTCTAAGAAGGAGTCTCCTTTGCTATACTACCATGTTACAAAAGAGGCACCTCTCCTTCTCTGACAAGTGGAGAAGTCTCCTCAGCTCTTCTGCCATCTACTGCAGAATATCGGTTCCTTCACTAAAAGGCTGAGGAGTTTCCTAATCTATACTGCCATTCTACCGCAGAGACTCTGCTCCTTCCCTGACAAGCAGGGCAGAAAGCTATGTCTATTGGCTGCTCTACAGTCATTAGAGAATTAGTATGCAGATACCTGGTTGTGGGGAGAGTGACTGAAAATGTGTGTCCAGCAGCATTCAGCTTATTTGGTGGACATGCTTTCAGAGTTGGGTTCTCCTTGGTTCTCAATGACTGGTTGTTAAAATAACATGCAGCTTGCCATGCACTTTTTACAACAGGTGGCACCATACTATGTAAATAAACGTTGTAAGGCTGGGTTCACACGAGCACATTAACGTCCGTAATGGACGGACGTATTTCGGCCGGAAGTCCCGGACCGAACTCAGTGCAGGGAGCCGGGCTCCTAGCATCATAGTTATGTACGATGCTAGGAGTCCCTGCCTCTCTGCAGGACAACTGTCCCGTACTGTAATCATGTTTTCAGTACGGGACAGTAGTTCCACGGAGAGGCAGGGACTCCTAGCATCGTACATAACTATGATGCTAGGAGCCCGGCTCCCTGCACTGAGTTCGGTCCGGGATTTCCGGCCGAAATACGTCCGTCCATTACGGACGTTAATGTGCTCGTGTGAACCCAGCCTAACTCTTTACTTAATATTTTTTTTTTTAACACCACAGGTCAAGGGACTGTGTAACATGTACAGATTGTCCAAAGTGAACAACCCCTTAAAGAAGTTATTTTGAGCTCCACTGACTTGGCCACCACCCAAAGGAATAAAATAAATACTTAGTATAATAGATAAAACAGCGCCCAACAAATTAATCAGTAACATCCTAAGTGACATAAAATCATATTAAAATAAATATTAATCATATAAAATACATTTGGTGTTGCAATAAACTGTAAAACTGCAACCACAAAAAAATCTAATTGTGATTAATCACTGTAAACCTCCTAATCCGACAGGCAGTGATGTGTATATAACCATCACTATATACTCATGATCCTCTATTGTATCCTGCATCCTGCTCTGTCTGGTTATGGGCAGTATGGCTGGGTACTCCGTGCGGGCTTCTCCTTTTGAGTTCTGTTTTGTGGGACAATCCCGTAAAAATTGGGACGGTTGGTAGGTATGCATTATTTACCTTGAAAAAAATCTTAGTATAACCATCGTCTGTTTCTGCTCTTCTCAAATATGAACCTAACTACAAAAATTTTCCATCAGTCCCAGCAATCTTATCTTAGATACCAACTTTTCATGTAGAAATAAATCAAATGCTTTGAAAAATCTAGATATACAATATCCAAAGCCTTACTTTCAGAGTTGGGTTCTCCTTGGTTCTCAATGACTAGTTGTTAAAATAACAGTTGGTTTGCGGAACCGGGGAATAGAGTGATCCCAATCCGGTCTTACATGCATCCCCTTAGGAATCAGATACTTTTGAACAGCCTTAACTGGCATTCTCAGGAGCAAGTAAACTATCAGTTTCCTACTTTGTTTGTAATACAGGGGGCGTGATGACTGAATCGCGCCACAATGATGTTCCTGCATCCTTCCACTTGACTAGAAGAGGCCAGGCCTGCATCGCTGTATGGCATCAAGGAAACGCAGACAGATAAGTTTGTTTTACTTATTTTAGGAGAGCTGTTTGTGTGGTACTTCATCTTTAGGGGACACTGTGTGGTGCTTTACTTTCAGGTGGCACAGCATGTGACACTTCATTCTTGGGGCACAGAGTTAGGCTCTATCTTCATGGGGCACAGTGCTTGTGGTGCTGTATTTTCATTGGTGTGTGGCACTATCTGCTGGGGGCACAGTGTGTGGCACCTTTTTCAGGGAGCATTGTGTGTATGGTGCTTTATCTTCAGGGAACACAGTGTGTGGCACTTCACTTTTAGAGGGCAAACATTCACGCTGTATCTTCAGGCGGCACTGTAAATATGTACTGATCTTTGTTCTGGTGCTGTATATATGTAGTGATCTTTGTTCTGGTGCTGTAAATATGTACTGATCTTTGTTCTGGTGCTGTATATATGTAGTGATCAAGGTTCTGGAGCTGTATATATGTACTGAGCTTCGTTCTGGTCCATTATATATTTACTGAGATTAGTTCTGGTCCTGTATATATTTATTGAGCTTAATTCTGGTCTTGTATATTTGTACTGAACTTGGTTCTAGTGCAGCAGTTGACCATAGAAACATTTAGATTTCACCTATCACTGAACTAGAAAAGTACAGCTATGATCTGATTGGTTGTTATAGGCAACTGTTTTATGATTTCTCTGCATTAGATTTTATAACTAAGGGAATACAAGGCACATTTATAGCACTGAACGAATGAGGAAAGCCTTGTAAAAAATGGGAGTGACTTATGTAAAAAACAAAAATCCTTATGTCTCCGTACAACCTACATATTCCAACATATGAGGTACAGTAAAGGCCCCATGCACCTCTATATAAGGTCTAGTACAGCTCTGTACAAAACAGAGCCATAACATGCCCTTGTGCATGAGCCCTAGGGCTGGCCATATACATTGGATGTATGTCAGTCAAAGACTCTGATTTCGATAGGACCGATCGACCAACTAATGTGCGTGGTGGCGTACCGACTCTTTTCCGATAGCAAATGTCGGGGGATAAAAGAGTTGGTCATGTTGATTTTCAGCATGCCTGATCCTTTTGCTTGCAAATAGATAACCCGCTACCAGAGGAGTCTGGCAGCGGCTGTCTCACTTCTATCTGTTAAAACCAAATGCACACGTATAGTGGAGTCAGGAGGAATAGCTGCCGAATTTCAGATGAAAACTACCTCAAGTGTACGACCAGCTTAAGGACGAGGACATCTCAAAGTAAGTGCTGCTAATATGTTTTTTGTCTATACATTTTACTTTCTGTGTCTTAGACTCAAGACGAATCTAAGGTTCATAAATCAAGATTTTTAATATCTATGCTAAGGAGCAGGCAAGTAACAATAATCTCCCCAAGGAAAGCCACAGTTATATGTTATATGTTTATTTTGATCACAATGTTATTATAATGCGAATAGCCAGGAGCCTCATAATACCACACGATGTCCCAGATGATTACACTAGTTCCCGGGGCGTAGCTAAAGGCTCATAGGCCCCGATGCAAAAGTTCTTCTTGGGCAACCCCCAAAACTTCTCATGGCCGACAGCCCGCAGCTTTCAGCTGCATCGCTGGGTCTCCTAAGTGACTCAACGATGCAGCACTAGCAGCCAGGGGCGTCACGAAGGTCTTAAAACATCAGGGGAAATAGCCCCAATACATATGTGTTTTTCCCCCAAAAAAAGTATGTGCGTGTTCGTATATGTGTATATAGTAGACAGCATATCTATAGCACTAACACCCTATAGTTATAAATAGGATATGATTAGATACAGGGCCCAGCTCACAGACATTGTGGCTCCATGGCTGGACCCAGGAAAGGCAAAATAATAATTGTTTTGCTTTTTATGTGTTACTAATTTTTTGGTGTTTCTGTTTTTATACAGGTTCGGTTGTTGGACTACTTTGGATTTGAGGACTACTTCGATAATGGCGTTTTTTGAGGGTTGTGTGTTTTTTTTATTTCAATAAAATATTTTTTTCTATGTCCTTGTATTTTTTTAAACTTTATTACTACCTCCTTTGTAATGACCGCTGGCTGATTGACAGAGTTCATTACTATGGTCAGGCACCGGGGCGGCCGCAGGCTGGTATTATTAGGCCAGGAAAGGCCAGCAACAGTGGGCCTTGCCATTACTAAGGAGGAATTAATAAAGTTTAAAAAAATACAGACATAGAAAATGATATTTTATTGACATAAAAAACCCCACACAATCCTTGTTAACCATTTTATTGATAATAAAAAAAAAAAGCAGTCATCGAAGTAGTCCTCTAATCCGACGTAGTCCAACGACCGAACCTGTAATAAAAACACAAACACACAAAAAAAACCATTAGTAAAACATGTGGTAGGTTTAGATACAGGGCCCATGTTAGTACTGTCTGTTGGACCTTGTATCTAAGCCTACTACAAGGTACGCTTTGATACAGGGTCCAGCAGACAGTAATCTTATACAGTATAAGATTACTGTCTGCTGGAGCCTTGTATCTAAGCCTACCATGTGGTAGGCTGAAATACAGAGCCCATCAGACAGGATCTCACATGGGCCATGTATCTAAGCTTACCATGTAGTCATGGTAAGATGCTTAGTTACAGTGCCCCAGCAGACAGTAATATTATACATTATAAGATTAGTCTGCTGGGACCCTGTATCTGAGCCGACCGTGTGGTAGGCTTAGATACAGGGCTCATCAGACAGGATCACACATGGGCCATGTATCTAAGCCGATCATGTAGTTGGTTTAGATACAGGGCCCAGCAGACAGTAATCTTATACTGTATAAGATTACAGTCTGCTGGACCCTGTATCAAAGCCTACCTTGTAGTACCCTGACCTATCAGCTTCAGCAGTCCGTAATATTAAACTTACCCTCCTCTTCGGCCGCAGAGGAGGTCCTTACTCCATCCAGCGTTGGGATGTTGTGCGCAGCACACAGCTTCGTGACGTCATGCACTGCACACAATGTTGTAACGTCAGGACCTCCGCCGCACTCCGGAATGAGGAGGGTAAGTACTGTCTCTTACTATAGTAACAGGGGCCCGTGTTGTTTATTACATAGGCCCCAGTTACTATAGTAACTTTCTAAGGGAAAACAGCTCCTGATTTTCAGAAGTATTTTAAGCCACTCGCGATTTTCACAATGTTTTTCGCAGCGTTTTATATGGCCGTTTTTGGAGCTTTTTTCAATAGAGTCAATGAAAAACAGCTCCAAAAATGTCCCAACAAGTGTCCTTTACTTCTTTTTCGTGGCCATTTTTTTACGCGACCATTTTTCAAAACGGCCGTGTAAAAACGGAACAGAATGCCGTTTTTCCCATTGATTTCAATGGGCAGATGTTTGGAGGCCTTCTGCTTCAGATTTTTCGGCCGTTTTTCTGGCATTTATGGCCCGATAAATGGCCGAAAGCACTCTGTGTGAACATACCCTAACCCTCAATGCAATTTGTCAGTAAATAAGCATTTAGCCTTTTTTTAAATGCTGACATGTTATCTGCCATCACTACCTCTTGGGGTCGGGCATTCCATAGCTTGACCACTCTAACTGTAAAGAACCCTTTCCTATATAGATGTCTGAAACGTCTTCCTTCCACATGCAATCGGTGTCCCCATGTCCTTTAAGTTCTCTGAATTGACCACACATATACTTATACATAAGATCCCCTCTAAGATGTCTTTTTTTTCATGCTGAACAAGCCCAATTTTTCTAGCCTTTCATTGTAAGCGACACCTCCCATCCCATCTAATAATCTAGTTGCCCGCCTTTGAACCCTCTCCTGTTCTCCTATGTCCTTTTTACAATGTGGAGCCCAAAACTGAATTCCATATTCTAGATGTGGCCTTACAAGGGATTTATAGAGTGGTAATATTACATTTGAATCCTGGGTTTTTATCTCTCTCTTTATGCACCCAAAAATCCTATTTGCTTTTGCA
This sequence comes from Rhinoderma darwinii, assembly GCF_050947455.1. NCBI lineage: Eukaryota > Metazoa > Chordata > Amphibia > Anura > Rhinodermatidae > Rhinoderma > Rhinoderma darwinii. The sequence continues at coordinate 666,073,325 of NC_134687.1, forward strand.
GCTGCTGCCTGACATTGAGTGCTGCTGCTTAGCCTATTTGTTAGCATAATACCCAGGTCCTTCTCTTGTCCCGTTATCCCCAGTTTTATTCCATTTAATGTATATGAATTATTGCTATTAATGCGTCTTAGGTGCAATACTTTACATTTATCAACATTCAATTTCATCTGCCTTTTCTTTGCCCATCCTGCCAGCTTATCTAGGTCTTTCTGTAATATTTGAAAGTCAAGCTGAGTTTTAAGTATCCTACAAAGTTTTGTATCGTTCCAAGTGTAAGCCGGCTGCCACCCACTACGACTCCTGGGAGGACGAATCAAGTTGAGAATAGAGGAAGGATGAAAAATGTATGCAGTATTGGCGCCAGGCAAGTAGGAAAGGATGATACTTGGAGATGGTTTTCTTGTAAAGGTTTTCTTTATTCAAATTATGATTCTGGACCGAACTGGTCCCTTCATCAGGTCTATTGCAATGTTTGCATGTGTATAGTGTTCCATTTTATAGTTAAAAAAAACGGGAAAACAGTTACATTTCACGTTTTGAAAATGCACAGAAGGGGAGCGGGAGAGAACAGGTAGCGTCATCCATTCTTGTACAGAGATTCGGTCTACAGTTGTTTCAATGCAAAAAGTAATAGTACACATCCGAACTATACTATACTATTCTTCATATTCAGTTGCTCTCATAATGTTTTGCTTTAGTTTTCCGTATATTCATTTGTTCAGTCATGGAAATCCATTATCCCTAAGGGTATGTTCACACGGCCTATTTACGGACGTAAATCGGGCGTTTTTGCCCCGAATTACGCCCGAAAATAGCGCCTCAATAGCGCTGACAAACATCTGCCCATTGAAAGCAATGGGCAGACGTTTGTCTGTTCACACGAGGCGTATATTTACGCGCCGCTGTCAAATGACGGCGCGTAAATAGACGCCCGCGTAGAAGAAGTGACCTGTCACTTCTTTGGCCGTAATTGGAGCCGCTATTCATTGACTCCAATGAATAGCAGCGCTAATTACGGCCATAATTGACGCGGCGTTCAAGCGCCTGCACATGCCGGTACGGCTGAAATTACGGGGATGTTTTCAGGCTGAAACATCCCCGTAATTTCAGCCGTTACGGACCCCCGCCGTGTGAACATACCCTTATCATGAAAGTTTTAACGGGAGTTTTCTTCTAAATATGTGATTGTTGGTACACACATTATCATCAAAATACTTACTACCAGCAATCACATGTTTAGAGGAACATAAAATACTTAATGGGGGAATTTATTAAGACTGGCGTTTTGTATGACAAGCTTAATATAAAGAACACTGATGTAAGATATGCTTAATTATTAAAGAGGCGCAGAACATTTAATAAACTAGGCGCATCTCTGGCTGTCAGTGCGCCAGAAAGTCAAATCCAAACCAGCTGGAGAAATTCTGCGCTAAAACTCACCACTATTTCTGGCGTAAATTAGAGTAAATGTGTAAGGCCGCTGGTGGCCCCACCCACATCCAATAAGCTCTGCCCACTTTTTAAACAAAATAACGGAGGTGGCGTAAAAATGCAAAAAAGAATTGCGACTTTTTTTACGATAGAAAACTTGCGTATTGTATTGAATAAATGTCCCCTATTATCTTTAACCCCTTCCCGCCGAAGCCCTTTTTCAGATTTTCATTTTCGTTTTTTCCTCCCCACCTTCCAAAAGCCATAACGTCTTTATTTTTCCGTCGATATAGTCCTATGAGGGCTTGATTTTTGCGGGACGAGATGTCGTTTTTCGTAGCACCATTTATTGTGCCAAATAATGTACTAGGAAATGGGAAAAAAATTATTTGTGAGGTAGAAATTGAAAAAAACAGCGATTCCTCCATTGTTGTTTGCACGTAGATTTTACGAAATTCACTGTGCAATAAAAACAACATGTTAACTTTATTCTGTTGGTCAATACGATTACGGAGATACCAGATATGTATAGATTTTTCTATATTTTACTGCTTTTACAAGTAAAGACCTAAGTATAAAAAATTACATTTATTTTGTCACCAAATTCTGAGAGCAAAAATGTGCAAAAATTAGCATTTTTCTTAATTTCAATGTATTTGTTTGTAAAACAGATAGTAATACCACACAAAATAGTTACTAGTTAACATCCCCCATATGTCTACTTTATGTTTGCATTATTTTTTTTTCATGTACTTTTATTTTTCTAGGACGTTACAAGGCTTAGAACTTTAGCAGCAATTTCTCATATTTTCAATAAAATTTCAATAGCCCATTTTTACAAGGACCAGTTCAGTTCTGAAGTGGCTTTGAGGGCCTTATATATTAGAAAGTCCCCATAAATCACCCCATTTTGAAAACTGCACCCATCAAGGTATTCAAAACCACATTCAGAAAGTATTTTAACCCTTTAGGCGTTTCACAGCAATTAAGGCAAAGTAGAGGTGAAATTTACAAATTTCATTTTTTTTGGCAAAATTCATTTGTAATAAAAAAAAATCTGTAACACAGAAGGTTTTACCAGAGAAACGCAACTCAATATTTATTGCCCAGATTCTGCAGATTTTAGAAATATCCAACATGTGGCCCTAGTGTCCTAGTGTCCCGGAGGGACCAAAACAGTGGAAACCCCTCAAAAGTGACCAAAAAAACAGCGATTTTGGCGCTTTAAATTCTATATTTATTACAGCGTTCACCGTGCGCAATAAATTACGTTTTAATTTATTCTGCCGGTCGGTACGATTGCGCCGATACCACATGTGTATAGTTTTTTCTATGTTTTGCAGCGTTTGCACAATAAAATTACGTTTCTATAAAATTATTTATTTTCTGAGACACGCTATTCTGAGCCGTAACTTTTTTATTTTTTCGTCAAAAAATCCTGTGGGAGGTCTTGTTTTTTGCGGGACGGGTTGTAGTTTTTATTGGTACCATTTTGGGGTAAATGTGACTTTTTGATCACTTTTTATTCTATATCTTGGGAGGGGTGGTGACCAAAAAATAGCGATGATGACAGTTTTCCATTTATTTTGTTTGCGGCGTTCACCCTGCGGAAAAATTAACATTATAGTTGCATAGTTTGGGTCGTTACGAACACGGTGATACCAAATATATGTACTTTTTTTTTAACGTTTTCATTTTTTCCCTATAATAAATGACTTATTATAGGAAAACAAAACCTTTTATTTTTACACTTTTATAAAACATTTTTATTAACTTTTTTTTTACTTTTTACACTTTATATTTTTGTTTATTAACTTTTTTTTTTACTTTTTACACTTTCTTTTTTTGACCTGCAGCTCTGATCGCTGCTAGAATACATTACACTACCTAGGTAGTGTAATGTATTCCAACTGTCAGTGTGACGTCACAGTCACTCTGACAGTTGGTCTACGAGGATCAGCAGAGGCTGATCCTCATAGGCTGACATACATGGCAGACCTGGGGGCCGTTGTCTGGCCCCCAGGTGCCATCACAAGCATCAGAAGCCCCCACGATTGCATGGGGGCTGCTGATGCGCTACAAACCCGCTACATGCGGAGATCGCAATCGAGCCCCGCATGTAACGGGTTAATTGCCGAAATCAGCGGCGATGAGCCGCTGATCGGCAACACTGGAGAGTGTCAGCTGTCGGGGACAGCTGATCTCCAAGTTCCCGATGCACACCTTGTCGCCGACAGTGTGCATCTAGAACGACACAGTGACTTCCTGTCACTCCTGTAATTATTCATATAATAAAAACCTTAACTAGTATAGCAGCGCCTCCATTGGTCCCCCTTTTTTCCTCATTCTCTTACCTCATCATCAGCGGTGAATTCCCATTCACCAGCTCTTGGACCTTGGCAGCAGCTACACCTTGGATCTGGCTGTACACACCTTGGGTGTGTCTCCTCTGTACGCATCTCTACAGCGGTGCTCTGTATGGAGATCGTCCCATACCTTTCAACAGTGTTGTGCCTGGTCAGCATAACCCGTCTAGGTGAGTGCATTTGCCCTAGCATTATTTCTCCTATGACCCTTGGATAATTGCACTATGTGGCGCCGTGTGCTTTTTCTCTTTGTATAGTTAGTTCCTGTCACTCTGACAGGAAGCCTATCAGGACCAGCCGAAGGTTGGTCCTGATGGGCTACCGTCCATGGCAGACCCGGAAGCCATTGTTTGGCTTCCATTTGCCATAGTAACTATCGGCAAACCCCGCGATTTCGGACCGGGGTCTGCCGATATGTTAGAAACCCCCAAAATTCGGCGATTGCACCCGATCGCCGAATTTAAGGGGTTAATTCGCCGAAGTCAGCGGCAAAGGACCGCTGGCCGGCAAGAGGGGAGTGTCAGCTGTCGGTGACAGCTGACCTCCCGGTTCCCGGTGCACACTGTCGCCGACAGTGTGCACCGGGAAAAACTCAGTAACTATACGTCCTCGTGCGGGAAGTAACCTCCCGCAACGACGGACAGTTACGTCCTGGTGCGGGTAGGGGTTAAGTGGTATGAGGGCTTATTTATTGCGGGATAAGCTGTAGGTTTTAATAATACCATTTTGGGGTACATGCGATGTTTTCATCACTTTTTATTTCATTTTTTGTAGGAGATGAGGTGACCAAAAAAGATTCTGGTGTTTACAATTGTTTTTTTTACAACGTTCACTGTGCCGGTTAAATAATGATATATTGTAATAGTTCAGATTTTTATGGACGCGGCAATACCAATTATGTTTATTTATTTATTTTTTTACTATACTCTCGGGCGAAATTGGAAAAGTTTTTTTTTGGAACTTTTAATTTATTTTTATTTTTTTGACAAAAAAAAACCCCTTTATTTTACTAATTTCTACTAATTTTTAAAAGTCCCCCTAGGGGACTTCATCCAGCGATCGCTTGCACGATATACTGCAATACTAATGTATTGCAGTATATGGTGATTCTGACAGGACAGAGGCAGGGCTTAATAGGAGCACAAGGATGGCCGACCTGGCGGCCTTCATCAGGCCCCCAGGCAGCCATGGCAACCATCGCCCCCCCCCCCCCGAGATTGTGTTGCGGGTACGCGATGAGCTATTAGAGGGGGTTGCCCCCCTCTTTGTAATGATTTAAATGCTGCGGTTGGTATTGACCGCAGCATTTTAACGAGTTGAACGAGCGGGATCGCTCTCGAGCGCGATGCCGCTCGTTACTCTGAAGTGTCGGCTGTAACATACAGCCGACACCGGCATCGTATCGAGCGGGTTCACTCTGTGAGTCCGCTCCATACTTCCCCTACCCGACTTTGGCGTATGGATACGTCAAATGTCGGGAAGGGGTTAAAGTAAACGTCCACTCTTGAACCATTTTGTTTTCTTTACTCTAAATCGGTCCAAAGTTCTGTGCTAAATCATTTGATATTATATCTTTATAGGACTCGGAGATCTGTTTTCCTGGTTCAGAGCTACAAATGACATCAAAATGGGTTTTCGCAGAATCATAGATTATCATTTATTCACAGGATTGGTGATAATTTTCTGAAATATTTTTTTTAGACAATTATATTGTGCACTAGACTCTAATTAAGCAAATTAACAGGATTCTCTAAAAATCCTATAAGTAAATGAGATCATAGAGAAAAACCCTTGTGCATTATTATATTGTTTTGTATTAAACCTTGTAAGTTTCTTCTCATAAATCACGGTCTGTAAAATCTATGGAGCAGGAACCCCCCCCCCCCCCCAAGTCAAGGACACAAACAGTTAAATGCTCCATGCTTCACTTTATTACACTATTTATATAAAGCAGATACGAAACAGAACAACAATGAGAAAGCAACTGATCCCAAGATTTCAGACTTTGGCTATGTGCACACACACTAATTACGTCCGTAATTGACGGACGTATTTCGGCCGCAAGTCCCGGACCGAACACAGTGCAGGGAGCCGGGCTCCTAGCATCATACTTATGTACGATGCTAGAAGTCCCTGCCTCGCTGCAGGACAACTGTCCCGTACTGTAATCATGATTATACTACGGGAAAGTTGTCCTGCAGCGAGGCAGGGACTCCTAGCGTCGTACATAAGTATGATGCTAGGAGCCCGGCTCCCTGCACTGAGTTCGGTCCGGTACTTGCGGCCGAAATACGTCCGTCAATTACGGACGTAATTAGTGTGTGTGCACATACCCTTTCATGATGTCCCAGATGATCAGATTCGGACTCAGCAATATTATCTAGGACCAGTCCAAGGAAAAGTCCCAAAAAAAACTAAACAATTATTTTTATACTATTCTATACTGCACTAAGAAGATTCATTTTGTTATTAGATATTTTTTTAAGATTAACATATGAAGTAATGACATGCAGAGTTTCTAAGCTTCAACCTACTTCTCCTTGTGAGCTGCAATAGATATGACGGCTTTATAGTCAATAAGGTCACTCACAGCCGTTCTCTCCTTGACCTTACAGTAATCAATGATAAATCCTTCTCCAACTAGAGATTTCCTGGCAAAATCCTCATCATATGTGAAAAGATGGAACTTGTCATTTCCGACTGTATAATATGTTGCACCTAAAGCCCCAATCATCATGAGGTGTCCTCCAGGTTTCAGCAACCCACAGAACTTCCTCAGATATCTGATGTAATCATCTTGATTTTTGCTGATAGCATCCAGAATCCAAACACTGATGACACAATCGGCTGGTGGTAAGACCAGCGGCTCTGTCATATTCTCTTTCTCCAGGTCGTATTTCACAATATGTTGAATGGCTGATCTCAGTTTTGCTTCCTGGTCCTGAAACTGATCACTGGAAAATAAAGAAGACAAGGAAAGTGATTGTCACACAGTCAACATCAACATGGTGGTTCAGGACTTAGCACTGGAATATTGACGTGAAATACTAGAGGTAAAGCATGAAATAATCTAAGACTGATGCACCAAGTGTCAGGCTTATACTGTGACTTTCCAGAATTAACTTGTATAAGAATATTGAACTAAGTGGGTAATACAAATTTTAAGTTTTGACTTGTGTATTAATAGAGTAAACATTTTCCTGGATCTTTGACTCATGTTCCCTTATATTTGTTGTATCAGGAGCAGCAATCACAATGACAGTGGTTTTTCTCTTGATATTTGCACAAATACGTCACCTGTTTACTTCTTTCTCTTGTAGAAGTGTTGATGTGTGGCCCCAATAAAATGCTCCCGTACGTTCATCCACCCATCTCTTCAGCTCCATGATGCATCTGTTATTGGCCTTCAGCACTATGATGTTTTTGAAAAACTCACAGGCTGAATATAGATGATGAATGAAGGAACCAAGACTGAGGTCAACCAAGATGTCTCCATTATTATGACCTGCAGAAAAACATTTTGACTATTGAAACATTTAATATGTTAAACCCTCATAGATTTTGTGGATAAACAAGGACATATGTCTGTATCACGTCTACCAAACTATGTAAACATTGAGTCTCCAATACCCAAAAATCTGAAAAAGAGATTAAATAATCCTCAAATGTTCTATAGGTCGATGACACCGATGTATTTTAGAAGGTAAAGACTGCAATCATCTGAGGTCCTGTGGTAAGAGGAAATATAAGGAGAAGGGAGGCTCATGGGGTCATAACTAGAACAATCCAAAAGGCTTCTATTTGTTTTTACCCATTAAGGACACTCCCAATTTTAGCCATGAGTACAGAACTATTTTATTTTTCGTTCGACGTAGCTGTATGAGACTTTGTTTTTTTTGCTAAACGAGTTGTACATTATGAAGGTGCCATTTTTTGGTAAATTTACAATATCCTTTCATTTATATAAATTTTTATTTTGGCAAAAAATGCAGAACAAAATCAGTTTTGCTGCAGGTTTTTTTTTTACGCCATACACCGATCATTATAAATAATGTTATAGATTTGTTGTACAGGTTGTTACCGTCGTGGCAATACCAAATATCTGTATATTATGTCATGTTTTGGGACTACTATTTTGTAATGTTTATGCATTGTAAAAACAAAAATGTGCATTTCTGTGTATTTCTTTATTGATTTTTGTTTTTTATTTAACATTACTTATATTTTTTTTTTATCCCATAGTGGAATTTTTCATTTTAATTTTTTAGCTTTAATGTACTGCCAAATATCAATATGCCAGTACTTAAGCCTGTGTACTGATTGTACAGAGTCAGCTGTTAGGGCATACCTCAGTACACCCTAACAACAGTGAAAATGGTCAGACAGTCCTGGGGTCCTTCATTGGACCCTGGGCTGTCTCGCCATACAAGGTATTGTACGGGCCCTTTTCATTTTCGCTCTAAATGCAACGATCAGCTTTAATCGCGGCATTCAAGGGTTTAACGGCAGAGAAAAGAGGTTTGTCTTCTCTCCGCCGTGAGTGCGGGGCTGTGGCTGTGTATTACAGACCTTGCCCCGCTCCTAATCGTGTGCTGATGGGATGGTATATATATATCACCCAATGTATCCTCAATAACTCGGGGTGGAGCTGTTCATCTGTTGTGGCTGCCACTGCCGGCCTTAAGTTGTATGGCATCCTGTACAGGACTCTATTGCTGCCCACCACAAAACAAAAATTAACCAGATATATAGACACGCGCATACTGGAACGTATATACTGTACATACATAAAGACATATTTAGACATACAGGCAAATATATATATATATATATATATATATATATATATATATATATATACACACATACTGGAACACATACATAAAGGTACATAAATATGCATAGAGATACATATACGCATACACACACACACACACACACACACACACACACACACACAGGAGTCACTTATATACACATGCAGGGACATACATACATACACACACACATACTGGCACATATACAAATACATTAAGGCACATATTTAAACACACAGGCCCGTGTATACATGCACAGATACACATATACACATACAAACAAGGAGACATATGCACACATAAAGACCCATATATATGCACACAGGCACATATATACACAGTACAGATAATGCAGTAGATGTTAGGCTGAATTCGTCTGAGCTATACATCGGGACGGAGCCCTGACCGTCACAAACGAAAACCGTGATTTCAAAGGTTTCCGTTTGTCTCCTTTGTGCAAGGGTTCCGTCGTTTTGACGGAATCAATATCGTAGTCAATGGTGATGGAAACAGAAACCTATGGTTTTCGTTTGTGTCTGTCAGTGCTCCATTCCGACCGAAAGCTCTGACGGAACATCGGAACGGAGCCCTAGCGCAGATGTGAACGAAGCCTTATGTCACGAAGCGGGTTAGTGGACCCACTAGGCCGTACCGCCGCAGCAGGGAGGCAGCTGGCCAAACAACATTGCACCCCAGAAATACAATGTCCCGCACAAGGGTACCTGAATAGTCCAGATGGTGGCCGCAGCTCTGGCACAGATGAGATGGGTGCAGCAGATGGCGCCAAACGTGGCGGATGACACAGAAGCAGCAAGTTGCGCCAGACGTGGCGGATTCCTCCGGATGTGGCAGATGACACAGAAAGTAGCGGATTCCTCCGGACGTGGCAGATGACACAGGACGTGGCAGATTCCCCTGGACATGGCAGATGACACAGGACGTGGCACGACTAGATACTAGGGCAAAGCATGGGAAACATGAACGGGGAACAAGGTACGGGTAACAACAGGAACGGGAAACACTAAGGGACCATTTGCAAGACAGACTGGGAAAACTAACAACGCTCAGGCATCGAACTAGGGGGCTGGACCCCTCTTATAGCCCAGGGTACTCACGGGTCAAAGGTCGTTCAAGATGTCCGGTGCGCGTGCTGCCCCTTTAAGAGCGGGGACGAGCGTGCGCGCGCACCCTGCGGGCTCCGGCGGAGGTTAGTGGATGCAAGCGCTGGCGTCTCCTGAGGAGGAGGCTGGGGCCAGCGCTTGCCGACTCGTGGCTGCGGCTGTCAGCGGGAGGCTGGAGCTGACAGCCCGCAGCCACGGACATTACAGTATCCCCCCTCTTACGCCCCCTCTTCTTGGGACCAGAGCGAGAGAGAAACTTCTTTAGAAGAGTAGGGGCATTGAGGTTCTCCTCTGGCTCCCAGGACCTCTCTTCGGGACCAAACTCCCTCCAATCCACCAAATACAAGGTCTTTCCTCTCACTCTCTTGGTGTCCAAGATCTCCTTTACCTCAAAGATGTCCGAGGAGCCGCTGGGAGCAACCGCAGGGCTGGGAGTCTTGGAATAGCGGTTTAGGATCACAGGCTTCAGGAGGGAGACGTGGAAGGAGTTGGGAATCCTGAGGGTAGGAGGCAGCCGAAGCTTGTAGGTGACAGGGTTGATCTGCTGCAGGACCTCGAATGGTCCAAGGAACCTGGGAGCGAACTTGTATGAGGGCATCTTCAAGCAAATGTTCCGAGAGGACAGCCAGACTTTAGTCCCCGGAAGATACTGAGGCGGCTCTCTTCTCTTAGTATCTGCCTTTCGCTTCATGCGATCTACTGCCAGCAAAATAGAGGACCGGGTCTGTTGCCAGATTTGCAGGAAGTCCCCATATGCAGAGTCAGCAGCGGGAACCTGGGATGAAGTCGACACAGGAAGAGGGACTCTGGGATGTTGACTGTAGACGATGTGAAACGGAGAGGAAGTGGTGGACTCACTTGTGTGGTTGTTGTAAGAAAATTCGGCCCATCGTAGAAGCTGTACCCAGTTATCGTGCTGTGAAGAGATGAAATGGCGGAGATAATTTTCCATGATCTGGTTGATCCTCTCAACTTGGCCATTGGACTGGGGGTGATAGGCAGAGGAAAAGTCCAATCTCACATCCAGGAGTTTACAGAGGGCTCTCCAGAACTTAGAGGTAAACTGAACCCCCCGGTCGGACACAATGTGAAGAGGCAAGCCATGCAAGCGTAAGATGTGCTGGATGAAGAGACTTGCCAGACGAGGAGCAGAAGGTAGGCCGGTCAGCGGGATAAAATGAGCCATCTTAGAGAACCGGTCCACCACCACCCAGACAGTGTTACATCCTGCTGAGGGGGGAAGGTCTGTGACAAAGTCCATCGCAATGTGCTGCCAGGGGGCATTGGGTACAGGCAGAGGTTGAAGCAGGCTGGCAGGCTTGCTGTGAGTCACTTTGTTAGAGGCACACACCATGCAAGAAGAGACAAAGTCCAGAACATCCTTATGTAGCGTGGACCACCAAAAGTGACGAGCGATCAGGTCTCGGGTTTTACGGACACCGGCGTGCCCAGCAAGTTTAGAACTATGTCCCCAGCGGAGAATTCTTCTCCTGTCCGCCAACCGAACAAAAGTCCTCCCAGGAGGGATATCTCTAACCTGCAGAGGATTAGCAGTGACGATGCAGGACGGGTCTATGATGGTCTGGAGGGACTCCACCGTGTCTTCCATCTCAAACAATCTGGACAGGGCATCTGCCCTCACATTCTTGTCCGCGGGATGGTAGTGGAGCGCAAACAGAAAACGGGTGAAGAACAGCGACCACCTGGCTTGACGAGGATTAAGTCTTTGAGCGGACTGAAGGTAAGTGAGGTTCTTGTGGTCAGTGAAGATCAGGATGGGGTGAGCAGCGCCCTCCAGAAGATGTCTCCACTCCTCCAGGGCCAATTTGATGGCCAGCAGCTCCCGATCTCCAATGGAATAATTGCGCTCAGCAGAAGAAAACAGTCTAGAGTAGTAGCCACATACTACAGCCTTTCCTTTGGAGCTCCTCTGGAACAGAAGTGCACCTGCACCGACAGAGGAAGCGTCCACTTCCAGTGAGAACTGCCGAGATACGTCAGGATGATGGACTATCGAGGCTGAAGTGAAGGCACTCTTCAGGCTATTAAATGCAGACTCTGCCTCTGGAGTCCACACTTTGGCGTTCACACCCTTCTTGGTAAGGGTCGAGATGGGAGACGTCAGAGAAGAGAAGTTAGGAATAAACTGCCGGTAGAAATTGGCGAATCCCAGGAACCGCTGTATGGCCCTTAAGCCTTGGGGACGTGGCCACTCCAGGACAGCCTTCACTTTCTCAGGATCCATCTTGAGGCCTTGATCCGAGATGATGTAGCCCAGGAAGGGCAGAGAACTCTTCTCAAAGACGCACTTCTCCAGCTTGGCGTATAAATGATTCTCCCTCAATCGTAGTAGAACCTGACGAACATGCCTCCGATGAGTCGTCTGATCTGGGGAGAAAATCAAAATATCATCGAGATAAACAACAACACAGACATAGAGTAGATCTCGGAAGATGTCGTTAACGAACTCCTGAAACACTGCTGGAGCGTTACACAGTTCGAAGGGCATCACCAGGTATTCATAGTGCCCGTCCCGGGTGTTAAATGCCGTCTTCCATTCGTCACCCCGGCGAATCCGGACTAGATTGTAAGCCCCACGCAGGTCTAGCTTAGAAAAAATTTTGGCCCCTCGTATGCGATCAAATAGCTCAGAGATGAGTGGCAATGGGTATTTGTTTTTGACTGTGATCAGGTTGAGGCCCCTGTAGTCAATGCAGGGACGAAGGGATCCATCCTTCTTTTTAACGAAGAAGAATCCAGCCCCGGCCGGGGAGGAAGATTTTCGTATAAAACCCCTCTCCAGATTCTGCTTTATATAGGCCGACATGGATAGAGACTCAGGCAAGGAGAGAGGATATACCCGTCCACGGGGAAGAGAGGCATTAGGAACCAGTTCAATGGGGTAGTCATAGGTGCGATGTGGAGGCAGCGTCTTAGCCTGCTTTTTGCTGAAAACATCTGCATACTGAGCAAAATGGGGAGGCAGTCCCGACAGCGACTGAGGCAGAGAAGGCTTGACAGGATGGATCTGCAAAAGACAACGACCATGGCACTTGGAGCCCCATTGGAGAACCTCTCCAGAATTCCAGTCCATTACTGGGGCATGAAGTCGAAGCCAAGGCAGGCCCAGCAGAACAGGATTGATGGCCTTGGGCAAAACAAGGAACAAAATAAATTCAGAGTGAAGTACTCCAACCTGGAGCTTCAACGGCTTGGTTTTAGAGATAATGGGATAAGGCAGAGGCAGTCCATTAACTGAGGCCACAGCCAAAGATGTCTCCAGGGGAACTGTGGGCAGCTGAAGATAATCCACAAGCTCTCTCTGGATGAAATTTGCAGCAGAGCCAGAGTCAAGATAGGCAGAGACTTGATGCGTCCTGTCGCCGGATATCAGGGTCACAGGAATAGTCAGTTTGGAAGCGAATCCTCTGTTAGATTCTGTTCCACCTAGTGTTGTCTCTCCAACCAATCCTAGGCAATGGGGTCTCTCCGGCCTCTGGGGGCACAGACGCACAATATGGCCTCCATGGCCGCAATACAAACAAAGTCCAGAAGTGCGTCTGTGTTGTTTCTCCTGGGTAGACAATTTAACATAATTACTCTGCATCGGGTACTCTGGTGGGACGACTGAGGAGGATTGCGGGACAGCAGAATCCAGCCTAGGAAGTTCTCTCTCCCGGAGAACCTCTTGGGAACGTTCCCAGATCCTCATGTCGACGCGGGAGGCGAGTAGGATAAGATCGTCCAGAGTAGATGGCAGATCGCGAGCAGCCAGCTCATCCTTGATCCCTGAAGACAGTCCCTGCCAGAATGTAGCCACCAAAGCCTCGTTGTTCCAGGTCAATTCAGCAGCCAGGATACGGAACTAAATGGCATACTCGCCCACGGAGAGGTCTCCTTGGTGTAGGGTCAGCAAGGATGCAGCAGACGAAGAAACTCTCCCAGGTTCCTCAAAGATCGAGCGGAAGGTCCGTAAAAAGCACTGCAAGTCCCGGGTCTCAGGTCCCTGATGTTCCCACAGAGGATTGGCCCATGCCAGGGCTTTGCCGGTAAGGAGAGAGATGATAAAGGCGATCCGGACGTCATCCGAGCAGAAGGACCTGGCATGTAGTCTGAAATGGATCAGGCACTGATTCAAAAATCCCCTGCAGGACCTCGGATCTCCGTCATAGCGTGGAGGTAGCGGCAAGAAACACAGGGGGTTGGTACCGGTACAGACAGGAGGTGTAGCAGGCGGAACCGCAGGAAAGGGTGCGGTGATGACTGTGGACGGAGCAAGCAGCCGATGGGCTATGGCGTTCACCGACAGGAGGAGCTGGTCTTGTCGTGACTGGAGATCCTCCATCTCAGCCAGCATGGCTTGTGTAGTCAATGTCTCAGGTTGACCAGCGGGGTCCATGGCCTGAGCGTACTGTCACGAAGCGGGTTAGTGGACCCACTAGGCCGTACCGCCACAGCGGGGAGGCAGCTGGCCAAACAACAGGGCACCCCAGAAATACAATGTCCCGCACAAGGGTACCTGAATAGTCCAGATGGTGGCCGCAGCTCTGGCACAGATGAGATGGGTGCAGCAGATGGCGCCAAACGTGGCGGATGACACAGAAGCCGCAAGTTGTGCCAGACGTGGCGGATTCCTCCGGATGTTGCAGATAACACATGACGTGGTGGATTCCTCAGGACGTGGCGGATTCCTCCGGACATGGCAGATGACACAGGACGTGGTGTATTCCTCCGGACGTGGCAGATGACACAGGACGTGGCAGATTCCTCCGGACGTGGCAGATGACACAGAAAGTAGCGGATTCCTCCGGACGTGGCAGATGACACAGGACATGGCAGATTCCTCTGGACGTGGCAGATGACACAGGACGTGGCACGACTAGATACTAGGGCAAAGCACGGGAAACAGGAACGGGGAACAAGGTACGGGTAACAACAGGAACGGGAAACACTAAGGGACCATTTGCAAGACAGACTGGGAAAACTAACAACGCTCAGGCATCGAACTAGGGGGCTGGACCCCTCTTATAGCCCAGGGTACTCACGGATCAAAGGTCGTTCAAGATGTCCGGTGCGCGCGCTGCCCCTTTAAGAGCGGGGACGAGCGTGCGCGCTGGCGTCTCCTGAGGAGGAGGCTGGGGCCAGCGCTTGCCGACTCGTGGCTGCGGCTGTCAGCGGGAGGCTGGAGCTGACAGCCCGCAGCCACGGACATTACACCTTACCTACAGTCTTATGTAAAACCGCAGATAACACACAGTGATAACTCTCTAAATACAGATAATGTAGTAGATGTTACCTGCAGTCCTATGTAACACCACAGATAACACATGGTGATAACTCTCTGAGTACAGATAATATAATAGATTTTACCTACAGTTCTATGTAACACCACAGATAACACACAGTAGTAACTCTCTTAGTAAAAATAATGTAGTAGATGTTACCTGCAGTCCTATGTAACACTGCAGATAACACAAAGTGATAACTCTCTACGTACAAATAATGTAGTAGTGTTACCTGCAGTTCTATGTAACACTGTAGATAACACATGGTGATAACTCCCTGAGTACAGATAATGTAGTAGATGTTACCTGCAGTCCTATGTAACACTGCAGATAACACACTGAGTACAGATAATGTAGTAGTGTTACCTGCAGTCCTATGGTTGCTGCCTCCACCTCATAAACCCTCTACAAGTCCGTCCCTCCTTCCCCCTCTAGAAGTCCGTCTCTCCTCCCCCCTCTAGAAGTCCGTCTCTCCTCCCTCCCTCTAGAAGTCTGTCTTTCCTCCCCCTCCTTCTAGAAGTCCGTCTTTCCTCCCCCTCCCTCTAGAAGTCCATCTTTCCTCCTTCTCTCTAGAAGTCTGTCTCTCCTCCTTCCCTCTAGAAGTCACGTCTCTCCTCCCCTCCCTCTAGAAGTCTGTCTCTCCTCCTTCCCTCTAGAAGTCACGTCTCTCCTCCCCTCCCTCTAGAAGTCTGTCTCTCCTCCTTCCCTCTAGAAGTCCGTCTTTCCTCCCCTCCCTCTAGAAGTCTGTCTCTCCTCCTTCCCTCTAGAAGTCCGTCTCTCCTCCTTCCCTCTAGAAGTCCGTCTTTCCCCTCCCTCTAGCCTTTCCTCCCCTCCCTCTAGAAGTCCGTCTTTCCTCCCCTCCCTCTAGAAGTCCGTCTTTCCTCCCCTCCCTCTAGAAGTCCGTCTTTCCCCCTCCCTCTAGAAGTCCGTCTTTCCTCCCCTCCCTCTAGAAGTCCGTCATTCCTCCCCCTCGTACACATAAATGCCAGTACATATGCCCTCATCATCCACCGTCTAGACTACTCCCCCATCCTCCTCTGTGGCTTCCCATCTAACACTATTACACCCTCCTACCCATTCTCAGCTCTGCTGCAGGGGTAAATCTACCTCTCCCCTCATTCCACCTCTGCGGTCACTGGCTGCCCATTACCTACTAAATTATGTACAACACTGTGCCAAAAACCGCACAGAAATGACCTCATGTAACCTTACTACTGCATCATGGGAAATCTCCTGACTGATAACAGAGGGAACACGAAACAACAGCGGTGACCGGAAGTCATGTACACCCGACCAGCGCTGCTCCACCTCACAAACGGCAAGGACCTGAGATGACGTCATTACCACCTGACCGGGTCAGGATGGGCGGGGCTTATATGTGGAGAGGAGGCATAGTCCCATCCCCTCACAGAGACCACCCATGTCACGTGATCCACATCGCAGGAGCCCCGTCCCATGTCTTCTTCGTTACGCAGCACATGAGCCCCGCCCCTCATGTCCGCACAGCAGAAGAGCCTCGCACCCTCACAGAGCCCCACCCCCAATGTCACGTGATCATCATAGGCCTCTTTCATCGTCCAAGTTCTATGTTCCGCCCCCATGCATCGGTCACGTGATCCTGATATTATCACATGTCCTTCATCCACCGCCTGGTGGTGACGTCATCACAGGTCCTTCAGGTATTGCCGTGCATGAGGTAGAGAGCAGCGCTGGTCGGGTGTTCTCTCTGTTATCAGTCACCCTTGTATGAGTGTGTATGCAGAGAGCTGTCAAGCTGTCAATCATTGAGTGACCCCGCCCACTGGACTCTTAGCCGGGATTTAACCCCTCCAGCGCCGGCCTCTTTGGGGTAAGTTGTTATTTCTGATCTTTGTAGTGCTCTGATGTTTTGGGGGACGAGTCGTATTTTGTAATGACATAATATTAGGTTCACGACCTCCCAACTTTCACATAGCGTAAAGACGGAAAACCGATGCGGCGCGCCTAAGCCACACCTCTAATCCAGCCCAATCTCCGCCCATACACACCCGATTCAGCCCACACAGTAAAATGCCCCCATAGCTGCCCCATACAGTATAATGCCACCATACAGTATAATGTCCCCATACAGTATAATGCCCCATACAGTATAATGCCCCATACAGTATAATGCCCCATACAGTATAATGCCCCATACAGTATAATGTCCCATACAGTATAATGCCCCATACAGTATAATGCCCCCATGCAGTATAATGCCCCCCATACAGTGTAATGCCTCCATACAGTATAATGCCCCCATACAGTGTAATGCCCCCTTACAGTATAATGTCCCCATACAGTATAATGCCCCCATACAGTATAATGTCCCCATACAGTATAATGCCCCCATACAGTGTAATGCCCCCATACAGTATAATGCCACCATACAGTATAATGCCCCCATACAGTATAATGCCCCCGTACAGTATAATGTCCCCATACAGTATAATGCCCCTGTACAGTATAATGTCCCCATACAGTATAATGCCCCCATGCAGTATAATGCCCCCATGCAGTATAATGTCCCCATACAGTATAATGCCCCATACAGTATAATGCCCCCGTACAGTATAATGCCCCCCCTACAGTATAATGTCCCCATACAGTATAATGTCCCCATACAGTATAATGTCCCCGTACAGTATAATGTCCCCATACGGTATAATGTCCCCATACAGTATAATGCCCCCGTACAGTATAATACCCCCATACAGTATAATGCCCCCATACAGTATAATGCCCCATACAGTATAATGCCCCCATGCAGTATAATGCCCCCATACAGTATAATGTCCCCATACAGTATAATGTCCCCATACATTATAATGCCTCCATACAGTATAATGTCCCCATACAGTATAATGCCCCCATACAGTATAATGCTCCCATACAGTATAATGTCCCCATACAGTATAATGCCCCCATACAGTATAATGCCACCATACAGTATAATGTCCCCATACAGTATAATGTCCCCATACAGTATAATGCCCCCATACAGTATAATGCCCCCATACATTATAATGTCCCCATACAGTATAATGCCCCCATACAGTATAATGCCCCCATACAGTATAATGTCCCCATACAGTATAATGCCCCCATACAGTATAATGCCACCATACAGTATAATGTCCCCATACAGTATAATGCCCCCATACAGTATAATGCCACCATACAGTATAATGTCCCCATACAGTATAATGCCCCCATACAGTATAATGCCACCATACAGTATAATGTCCCCATACAGTATAATGCCCCCATACAGTATAATGCTCCCATACAGTATAATGCCCCCATACAGTATAATGCCTCCATACAGTATAATGTCCCCATACAGTATAATGCCCCCATACAGTATAATGCCCCCATACAGTATAATGACCCCATACAGTATAATGCCCCCATACAGTATAATGCCACCATACAGTATAATGTCCCCATACAGTATAATGCCCCCATACAGTATAATGTCCCCATACAGTATAATGCCCCCATACAGTATAATGCTCCCATACAGTATAATGCCCCCATACAGTATAATGCCACCATACAGTATAATGTCCCCATACAGTATAATGCCCCCATACAGTATAATGTCCCCATACAGTATAATGCCCCCATACAGTGTAATGCTCCCATACAGTATAATGTCCCCATACAGTATAATGTCCCCATACAGTATAATGCCCCCATACAGTATAATGCCACCATAGAGTATAATGCCCCCATACTCTATAATGCCCCCATACAGTATAATGCCCCCGTACAGTATAATGCCACCATACAGTATAATGCCCCCATACAGTATAATGCCCCCATACAGTATAATGTCCCATACAGTATAATGCCCCCGTACAGTATAATGTCCCCATACAGTATAATGCCCCCATACAGTATAATGTCCCATACAGTATAATGCCCCCATACAGTATAATGTCCCCATACAGTATAATGCCCCCGTACAGTATAATGCCCCCGTACAGTATAATGCCACCATACAGTATAATGTCCCCATAGCTGCCCCCATACAGTATAATGCCCCCATACAGTATAATGCCCCTATACAGTATAATGCCCCATACAGTATAATGTCCCCATACAGTATAATGTCCCTATACAGTATAATGCCCCCATACAATATAATGCCCCCATACAGTATAATGCCCCCATACAGTATAATGCCCCCATACAGTATAATGCCCCAATACAGTATAATGGCCCCCATATAGTATAATGTCCCAATACAGTATAATGGCCCTATACAGTATAATGCCCCATACTGTATATTGTCCCCATACAGTATAATGCCACCATACAGTATAATGCCACCATACAGTATAATGCCCCTATACAGTATAATGCCCCCATACAGTATAATGCCCCCATACAGTATAAGGCCCCCATACAGTATAATGCCCCCATACAGTATAATGCCCCCATACAGTATAATGCCCCATACAATATAATGCCCCCATACAGTATAATGCCCCCATACAGTATAATGCCACCATACAGTATAATGCCCCTATACAGTATAATGTCCCCATACAGTATAATGCCCCCATACAGTATAATGGCCCCCCATACAGTATAATGTCCCCATACTGTATAATGTCCCCATACAGTATAATGCCCCTCATACTGTATAATGCCCCCATACAGTATAATGCCCCCCCTACAGTATAATGTCCCCATACAGTATAATGCCCCCATACAGTATAATGGGCCCCCATACAGTATAATGTCCCCATACAGTATAATGGCCACCATACAGTATAATGTCCCCATACAGTATAATGGCCCCATACAGTATAATGCCCCATACAGTATAATGCCCCATACAGTATAATGCCCCATACCGTATAATGCCCCCATACCGTATAATGCCCCCATACCGTATAATGCCCCCATACCGTATAATGCCCCCATACCGTATAATGCCCCATACAGTATAATGTCCCCATACAGTATAATGCCCCCATACAGTATAATGCCCCCATACAGTATAATGGTCCCATACCGTATAATACCTCCATACAGTATAATGGCCCATACAGTATAATGCACCCATACAGTATAATGCCCCCATACAGTATAATGCCACCATACAGTATAATGTCCCCATACAGTATAATATCACCATACAGTATAATGTCCCCATGCAGTATAATGCCCCCATGCAGTATAATGCCCCCATACAGTATAATGTCCCCATACAGTATAATGTCCCCATACAGTATAATGTCCCCATACAGTATAATGTCCCCATACAGTATAATGCCCCCATACAGTATAATGTCCCCATACAGTATAATGCCCCCATACAGTATAATGCCCCCATACAGTATAATGCTCCCTTACAGTATAATGTCCCCATACAGTATAATGCCCCCATACAGTATAATGCCCCCATACAGTATAATGCCACCATACAGTATAATGCCCCCATACTCTATAATGCCCCCATACAGTATAATGCCCCCGTACAGTATAATGCCCCCGTACAGTATAATGCCACCATACAGTATAATGCCCCCATATAGTTTAATGCCCCCTTACAGTATAATACCCCCATACAGTATAATGCCCCCATACAGTATAATGTCCCCATACAGTATAATGCCCCTATACAGTATAATGCCCCCATACAGTATAATGCCCCCATACAGTATAATGCCCCCATACAGTATAATGGCCCATACAGTATAATGCCACCATACAGTATAATGCCCCTATACAGTATAATGCCCCCATACAGTATAATGCCCCATACAGTATAATGTCTGTATATAGTATAATGCCACCATACAGTATAATGTCCCTATAATATAATGCCCCATACAGTATAATGTCCCCACACAGTATAATGTCCCCACACAGTATAATGCCCCCACACAGTATAATGTCCCCCTGCAGTATAATGCCCCCATACAGTATAATGCCCCCATACAGTATAATGTCCCCATACAGTATAATGCCCCATACAGTATAATGTCCCCATACAGTATAATGCCCCATACAGTATAATGTCCCCATACAGTATAATGTCCCCATACAGTATAATGCCCCCATACAGTATAATGCCCCCATACAGTATAATGTCCCATACAGTATAATGTCTGTATATAGTATAATGCCCCCATACAGTATAATGTCCCCACACAGTATAATGTCCCCACACAGTATAATGCCCCCATACAGTATAATGTCCCCCTGCAGTATAATGCCCCCATACCGTATAATGCCCCCGTACAGTATAATGCCCCCGTACAGTATAATGTCCCCGTACAGTATAATGCCCCCATACAGTATAATGTCCCCATACAGTATAATGTCCCCATACAGTATAATGTCCCCGTACAGTATAATGGGCCCCCATACAGTATAATGCCCCCATACAGTATAATGTCCCCATACAGTATAATGTCCCCATATAGTATAATGTCCCCGTACAGTATAATGGGCCCCCATACAGTATAATGCCCCCATACAGTATAATGTCCCCATACAGTATAATGTCCCCATACAGTATAATGTCCCCATACAGTATAATGTCCCCATACAGTATAATGCCCCCATACAGTATAATGGGCCCCCATACAGTATAATGTCCCCATACAGTATAATGGCCACCATACAGTATAATGTCCCCATACAGTATAATGGCCCCATACAGTATAATGCCCCATACAGTATAATGCCCCATACAGTATAATGCCCCCATACCGTATAATGCCACCATACAGTATAATGCCACCATACAGTATAATGCCCCCATACTCTATAATGTCCCCATACAGTCTAATGCTACCATACAGTATAATGCCCCCGTACAGTATAATGCCCCCATATAGTTTAATGCCCCCTTACAGTATAATACCCCCATACAGTATAATGCCCCCATACAGTATAATGCCCCCATACAGTATAATGGCCCTATACAGTATAATGCCCCATACAGTATAATGTCCACATACAGTATAATGCCACCATACAGTATAATGCCCCTATACAGTATAAGGCGCCCACATACAGTATAATGCCCCCATACAGTATAACAGGCCCATACAGTATAATGCCACCATACAGTATAATTCCCCATACAGTATAATGCCCCCATACCGTATAATGCCCCCATACAGTATAATGCCCCCATACAGTATAATGCCCCCATACAGTATAATGTTCCACACTGTATAATGCCCCCATACAGTATAATGCCCCCATACAGTATAATGCCCCCATACAGTATAATGCTCCCATACAGTATAATACCTCCATACAGTATAATGGCCCATACAGTATAATGCCCCCATACAGTATAATGCACCCATACAGTATAATGTCCCCATATAGTATAATGTCCCCATACAGTATAATGCCCACGTACAGTATAATGCCCCCATGCAGTATAATGCCCCCATACAGTATAATGTCCCCATACAGTATAATGTCCCCATACATTATAATGCCTCCATACAGTATAATGTCCCATACAGTATAATGCCCCCATCCAGTATAATGCCCCCATACAGTATAATGCCCCCATACAGTATAATGCCCCCATACAGTATAATGCCTCCATACAGTATAATGTCCCCATACAGTATAATGCCCCCATACAGTATAATGTCCCCATACAGTATAATGTCCCCATACAGTATAATGCCCCCATACAGTATAATGCTCCCATACAGTATAATGTCCCCATACAGTATAATGTCCCCATACAGTTTAATGCTATAATACAGTATAATGCCCCCGTACAGTATAATGCCCATGTACAGTATAATGTCCCCATACAGTATAATGTCCCCATACAGTATAATGTCCCCATAGCTGCCCCATACAGTATAATGTCCCCATACAATTATAATGCCCCCATACAGTATAATGCCTCCATATAGTTGAATGCCCCCTTACAGTATAATACCCCCATACAGTATAATGCCCCCATACAGTATAATGCCCCCATACAGTATAATGCCCCCATACAGTATAATGCCCACGTACAGTATAATGCCCCCATGCAGTATAATGCCCCCATGCAGTATAATGCCCCCATACAGTATAATGTCCCCATACAGTATAATGTCCCCATACAGTATAATGTCCCCATACATTATAATGCCTCCATACAGTATAATGTCCCATACAGTATAATGCCCCCATACAGTATAATGCCCCCATACAGTATAATGCCCCCATAAAGTATAATGCCTCCATACAGTATAATGTCCCCATACAGTATAATGCCCCCATACAGTATAATGTCCCCATACAGTATAATGTCCCCATACAGTATAATGCCCCCATACAGTATAATGCTCCCATACAGTATAATGCCCCATACAGTATAATGTCCCCATACAGTATAATGTCCCCATACAGTTTAATGCTATAATACAGTATAATGCCCCCGTACAGTATAATGCCCATGTACAGTATAATGCCACCATACAGTATAATGTCCCCATAGCTGCCCCCATACAGTATAATGTCCCCATACAATTATAATGCCCCCATACAGTATAATGCCTCCATATAGTTGAATGCCCCCTTACAGTATAATACCCCCATACAGTATAATGCCCCCATACAGTATAATGCCCCCATACAGTATAATGCCCCCATACAGTATAATGGCCCTATACAGTATAATGCCCCATACAGTATAATGTCCACATACAGTATAATGCCACCATACAGTATAATGCCCATATACAGTATAAGGCCCCCATACAGTATAAGGCCCTCATACAGTATAATGCCCCCATACAGTATAATGCCCCCATACAGTATAATGGCCCTATACAGTATAATGCCCCATACAGTATAATGCCCCATACAGTATAATGTCCCCATACAGTATAATGCCCCCATACAGTATAATGCCCCCATACAGTATAATGGCCCCATACAGTATAATGTCCCAATACAGTATAATGCCCCATACTGTATAATGCCCCTATACAGTATAATTCCCCCATACAGTATAAGGCCCCCCATACAGTATAAGGCCCCCATACAGTATAAGGCCCCCATACAGTATAAGGCCCCCATACAGTATAATGTCCCCATACAGTATAATGCCCCCATACAGTATAATGGCCCCCCATACTGTATAATGGCCCCCCATACTGTATAATGTCCCCATACTGTATAATGTCCCCATACAGTATAATGCCCCCATACTGTATAATGCCCCCATACAGTATAATGCCCCCATACAGTATAATGTCCCCCTACAGTATAATGTCCCCATACAGTATAATGGGCCCCCATACAGTATAATGTCCCCATACAGTATAATGGCCACCATACAGTATAATGGCCCCATACAGTATAATTCCCCATACAGTATAATGCCCCCATACCGTATAATGCCCCCATACCGTTAATGCCCCCATACAGTATAATGCCCCCATACAGTATAATGCCCCCATACAGTATAATGCTCCCATACAGTATAATACCTCCATACAGTATAATGGCCCATACAGTATAATTCACCCATACAGTATAATGCCCCCATACAGTATAATACCCCCATACAGTATAATGTCCCCATACAGTATAATGTCACCATACAGTATAATGTCCCCATGCAGTATAATGCCCCCATGCAGTATAATTCCCCCATACAGTATAATGCCCCCATGCAGTATAATTCCCCCATACAGTATAATGTCCCCATACAGTATAATGTCCCCATACAGTATAAAGTCCCCATACATTATAATGCCTCCATACAGTATAATGTCCCTATACAGTATAATGCCCCCATACAGTATAATGCCCCCATACAGTATAATGCTCCCATACAGTATAATGCTCCCATACAGTATAATGCCCCCATACAGTATAATGCCACCATACAGTATAATGCCCCCATACAGTATAATGCCCCCATACTATATAATGTCCCCATACAGTATAATGCTACCATACAGTATAATGCCCCCGTACAGTATAATGCCCCCATATAGTTTAATGCCCCCTTACAGTATAATACCCCCATACAGTATAATGCCCCCATACAGTATAATGCCCCCATACAGTATAATGGCCCTATACAGTATAATGCCCCATACAGTATAATGTCCACATACAGTATAATGCCACCATACAGTATAATGCCCCTATACAGTATAAGGCGCCCACATACAGTATAATGCCCCCATACAGTATAACGCCCCCATACAGTATAACACCCCATACAGTATAACAGGCCCATACAGTATAATGCCACCATACAGTATAATGCCCCTATACAGTATAATGCCCCTATACAGTATAATGCCCCCATACCGTATAATGCCCCCATACATTATAATGCCCCCATACAGTATACTGGCCCTATACAATATAATGTCCCTATACAGTATTATGCCCCCATACAGTATAATGCCCCCATACAGTATAATGGCCCGTACAATATAATGCCCCCGTACAGTATACTGCCCCCATAGAGTATTATGGCCCCACACAGTATAATGCCCCCACACAGTATAATGCCCCCATACAGTATAATGCCCCCATACAGTATAATGCTTCTATACAGTATAATGCCCCCATACAGTATAATGCCCCCATACAGTATAATGCTTCTATACAGTATAATGCCCCCATACAGTATAATGCCCCCATACAGTATAATGCTTCTATACAGTATAATGCTTCTATACAGTAT
Source organism: Rhinoderma darwinii (assembly GCF_050947455.1). Lineage (NCBI taxonomy): Eukaryota > Metazoa > Chordata > Amphibia > Anura > Rhinodermatidae > Rhinoderma > Rhinoderma darwinii. Next base: position 666,099,065 of record NC_134687.1, read on the forward strand.
AATGCCCCAATACAGTATGATGCCCCCATACAGTATGATGCCCCCATACAGTATAATGCCCCCATACAGTATAATGGCCCCACACAGTATAATGCCCCCATACAGTATAATGCCCCCATACAGTATAATGCCCCCATACAGTATAATGTCCCCATACAGTATAATGACCCCATACAATATAATGCCCCCATACAGTATAATGTCCCCATACAGTATAATGACCCCATACAGTATAATGCCCCCATACAGTATAATGTCCCCATACAGTATAATGACCCCATACAGTATAATGCCCCCATACAGTATAATGCCCCCATACAGTATAATTTCCCCATACAGTATAATGCCCCCATACAGTATAATGCCCCATACAGTATAATGCCCCCATACAGTATAATGTCCCCATACAGTATAATGCCCCATACAGTATAATGTCCCCATACAGTATAATGTCTGTATATAGTATAATGCCACCATACAGTATAATGTCCCTATAATATAATGCCCCATACAGTATAATGTCCCCACACAGTATAATGCCCCCATACAGTATAATGTCCCCCTGCAGTATTATGCCCCCATACAGTATAATGTCCCCATACAGTATAATGTCCCCATACAGTATAATGCCCTCATATAGTATAATGCCCCCATACAGTATAATGCCCCCATACAGTATAATGCCCCCATACAGTATAATTCCCCCATACAGTATAATTCCCCCATACAGTATTATGCCCCATACAGTATAATGCCCCCATACAGTATAATGCCCCCATACAGTATAATGCCCCCATACAGTATAATGCCCCCCATACTGTATAATGTCCCCATACTGTATAATGTCCCCATATTGTATAATGTCCCCATACAGTATAATGGCACCATACAGTATAATACCCCCATACAGTATAATGGCCCCATACAGTATAATGCCCCATACAGTATAATGCCCCATACAGTATAATGCCCCATACAGTATAATGTCCCCATACAGTATAATGTCCCCATACAGTATAATGCCCCCATACCGTATAATGGGCCCCCATACAGTATAATGGCCACCATACTGTATAATGTCCCCATACAGTATAATGCCCATACAGTATAATGCCCCATACAGTATAATGCCCCATACAGTATAATGCCCCATACAGTATAATGCCCCCATACAGTATAATGCCCCCATACCGTATAATGCCCCCATACAGTATAATGCCCCCATACAGTATAATGTCCCCATACAGTATAATGTTCCATACAGTATAATGTTCCATAGAGTATAATGCCCCCATACAGTATAATGCCCCCATACAGTATAATGCCCCCATACAGTATAATGCTCCCATACAGTATAATGCTCCCATACAGTATAATGCCCCCATACAGTATAATGCCCCCATACAGTATAATGTCCCCATACAGTATAATGTCCCCGTACAGTATAATGCCCCCGTACAGTATAATGTCCCCATGCAGTATAATGTCCCCATGCAGTATAATGTCCCCATACATTATAATGCCTCCATACAGTATAATGTCCCCATACAGTATAATGCCCCCATACAGTATAATACACCCATACAGTATAATCTCCCCATACAGTATAATGCCCCCATACAGTATAATGCTCCCATACAGTATAATGCCCCATACAGTATAATGTCCCCATACAGTATAATGCCCCCATACAGTATAATGCCCCCATACTCTATAATGTGCCCATACAGTATAATGCCCCCGTACAGTATAATGCCACCATACAGTATAATGTCCCCATAGCTGCCCCCATACAGTATAATGTCCCCATACAATTATAATGCCCCCATACAGTATAATGCCCTCATACAGTATAATGCCCCCATATAGTTTAATGCCCCCTTACAGTATTATAACCCCATACAGTATAATGCCCCCATACAGTATAATGCCCCCATACAGTATAATGGCCCTATACAGTATAATGCCCATACAGTATAATGTCCATATACAGTATAATGCCACCATACAGTATAATGCCCCTATACAGTATAAGGCCCCCATACAGTATAATGCCCCCATACAGTATAATGTCCCCATACAGTACAGTGCCCCCATACAGTATAATGCCCCATACAGTATAATGTCCCAATACAGTATAATGTCCCCATACAGTATAATGACCCCATACAGTATAATGCCCCCATACAGTATAATGTCCCCATACAGTATAATGTCCCCATACAGTATAATGACCCCATACAGTATAATGCCCCCATACAGTATAATGCCCCCATACAGTATAATTTCCCCATACAGTATAATGCCCCCATACAGTATAATGCCCCATACAGTATAATGCCCCCATACAGTATAATGTCCCCATACAGTATAATGCCCCATACAGTATAATGTCCCCATACAGTATAATGTCTGTATATAGTATAATGTCACCATACAGTATAATGTCCCCACACAGTATAATGCCCCCATACAGTATAATGTCCCCCTGCAGTATTATGCCCCCATACAGTATAATGTCCCCATACAGTATAATGTCCCCATACAGTATAATGCCCTCATATAGTATAATGCCCCATACAGTATAATGCCCCCATACAGTATAATGCCCCCATACAGTATAATTCCCCCATACAGTATAATTCCCCCATACAGTATAATTCCCCCATACAGTATTATGCCCCATACAGTATAATGCCCCCATACAGTATAATGCCCCCATACAGTATAATGCCCCCATACAGTATAATGCCCCCATACTGTATAATGTCCCCATACTGTATAATGTCCCCATATTGTATAATGTCCCCATACAGTATAATGGCCACCATACAGTATAATACCCCCATACAGTATAATGGCCCCATACAGTATAATGCCCCATACAGTATAATGCCCCATACAGTATAATGCCCCATACAGTATAATGTCCCCATACAGTATAATGGCCCCATACAGTATAATGCTCCATACAGTATAATGCCCCCATACCGTATAATGGGCCCCCATACAGTATAATGTCCCCATACAGTATAATGGCCACCATACTGTATAATGTCCCCATACAGTATAATGCGCATACAGTATAATGCCCCATACAGTATAATGCCCCATACAGTATAATGCCCCATACAGTATAATGCCCCCATACAGTATAATGCCCCCATACCGTATAATGCCCCCATACAGTATAATGCCCCCATACAGTATAATGTCCCCATACAGTATAATGTTCCATACAGTATAATGTTCCATAGAGTATAATGCCCCCATACAGTATAATGCCCCCATACAGTATAATGCTCCCATACAGTATAATGCTCCCATACAGTATAATGCCCCCATACAGTATAATGCCCCCATACAGTATAATGTCCCCATACAGTATAATGTCCCCATACAGTATAATGTCCCCGTACAGTATAATGCCCCCGTACAGTATAATGTCCCCATGCAGTATAATGTCCCCATACAGTATAATGTCCCCATACATTATAATGCCTCCATACAGTATAATGTCCCCATACAGTATAATGCCCCCATACAGTATAATACACCCATACAGTATAATCTCCCCATACAGTATAATGCCCCCATACAGTATAATGCCCCATACAGTATAATGTCCCCATACAGTATAATGCCCCCATACAGTATAATGCCCCCATACTCTATAATGTGCCCATACAGTATAATGCCCCCGTACAGTATAATGCCACCATACAGTATAATGTCCCCATAGCTGCCCCCATACAGTATAATGTCCCCATACAATTATAATGCCCCCATACAGTATAATGCCCTCATACAGTATAATGCCCCCATATAGTTTAATGCCCCCTTACAGTATTATAACCCCATACAGTATAATGCCCCCATACAGTATAATGCCCCCATACAGTATAATGGCCCTATACAGTATAATGCCCATACAGTATAATGTCCATATACAGTATAATGCCACCATACAGTATAATGCCCCTATACAGTATAAGGCCCCCATACAGTATAATGCCCCCATACAGTATAATGTCCCCATACAGTACAGTGCCCCCATACAGTATAATGCCCCATACAGTATAATGCCCAATACAGTATAATGTCCCCATACAGTATAATGTCCCTATACAGTATAATGCCCCCATACAGTATAATGCCCCCATACAGTATAATGGCCCCCATATAGTTTAATGCCCCAATACAGTTTAATGGCCCTATACAGTATAATGTCCCATACTGTATATTGTCCCCATACAGTATAATGCCACCATACAGTATAATGCCCCTATACAGTATAATGCCCCCATACAGTATAAGGCCCCCATACAGTATAATGCCCCATACAGTATAATGGCCCCATACAGTATAATGTCCCATACAGTATAATGCCCCCATACAGTATAATGCCTTCATACAGTATAATGCCCCCATACAGTATAATGTCCCCATACAGTATAATGCCCCCATATAGTATATTGTCCCAATACAGTATAATGCCCCCATACAGTATAATGCCCCCGTACAGTATAATGTCCCCATACAGTCTAATGGCCCCATACAGTATAATGGCCCCCATACAGTATACTGCCCCCATACAGTATACTGCCCCCATACAGTATAATGCCCCCATACAGTATAATGTCACCATAGCTGCCCCCATACAGTATAATGCCCCCATACAGTATAATGCCACCATATAGTATAATGTCCCCCATACAGTTTAATGCCCCATACAGTATAATGCCCCATACAGTATAATGCCACCATATAGTTTAATGGCCACATACAGTATAATGCCCCATACAGTATAATGTCCTCATACAATATAATAGCCCCATACAGTATAATGCCATAGTAATGCACTGTATATATCTATACACTGATAGTAATGTACTGTATATATCTATACTCTGATAGTAATGTACTGTATATTTCTATACACTGATAGTAATGTACTATATATATCTATACACTGATAGTAATGTACTGTATATATCTATACACTGATAGTAATGTACTGTATATATATCTATACAGTGATAGTAATGTACCGGTATATATCTATACACTGATATTAATGTACCGGTATATATCTATACACGGATAGTAATGTACCGGTATATATCTATACACTGATAGTAATGTACTGTATATATATCTATACACTGATAGTAATGCACCGGTATATATCTATACACTGATAGTAATGTACCGTATATATATCTATATACTGATAGTAATGTACTGTATATATATCTATACACTGATAGTAATGCACCGGTATATATCTATACACTGATAGTAATGTACTGTATATATCTATACACTGATAGTAATGTACTGTATATATCTATATACTGATAGTAATGTACTGTATATATATCTATACACTGATAGTAATGTACTGTATATATATCTATACACTGATAGTAATGTACTGTATATATCTATACACTGATAATAATGTACTGTATATATCTATACACTGATAGTAATGTACTGTATATATATCTATACACTGATAGTAATGTACTGTGTATATATATCTATACACTGATAGTAATGTACTGTATATATATCTATACACTGATAGTAATGTACTGTATATATCTATACACTGATAGTAATGTACTGTATATATATCTATACACTGATAGTAATGTACTGTATATATATCTATACACTGATAGTAATGTACTGTATATATCTATACACTGATAGTAATGTACTATATATATCTATACACTGATAGTAATGTACTGTATATATATCTATACACTGATAGTAATGTACTGTATATATATCTATACACTGATAGTAATGTACTGTATATATATCTATACAATGATAGTAATGTGCTGTATATATATCTATACACTGATAGTAATGTACTGTATATATATCTATACACTGATAGTAATGTACTGTATATCTATACACTGATAGTAATGTACTGTATATATCTATATACTGATAGTAATGTACTGTATATATATCTATATACTGATAGTAATGTACCGTATATATCTATACACTGATAGTAATGTACCGTGTATATATATCTATACACTGATAGTAATGTACCGGTATATATCTATACACTGATAGTAATGTACCGATATATATCTATACACTGATAGTAATGTATTGGTATATATCTATACACTGATAGTAATGTACTATATATATATCTATATACTGATAGTAATGTACTGTATATATCTATACACTGATAGTAATGTACTGTATATATATCTATACACTGATAGTAATGTACCGTATATATATCTATACACTGATAGTAATGTACTGTATATATATCTATACACTGATAGTAATGTACTGTATATATCTATACACTGATAGTAATGTACTGTATATATATCTATACACTGATAGTAATGTACTGTATATATATCTATACACTGATAGTAATGTCCTGTATATATCTATATACTGATAGTAATGTACTGTATATATATCTATACACTGATAGTAATGTACTGTTATATATCTATACACTGATAGTAATGTACTGTATATATATCTATACACTGATAGTAATGTACTGTATATATCTATACACTGATAGTAATGTACTGTATATATATCTATACACTGATAGTAATGTACTGTATATATATATATATATATCTATACACTGATAGTAATGTACTGTATATATCTGTATACTGATAGTAATGTATTGGTATATATCTATATACTGATAGTAATGTATTGGTATATATCTATATACTGATAGTAATGTACTGTATATATATCTATACACTGATAGTAATGTACTGTATATATCTATACACTGATAGTAATGTACTGTGTATATATATATACACTGATAGTAATGTACTGTATATATCTATACACTGATAGTAATGTACTGTATATATCTATACACTGATAGTAATGTACTATATATATCTATACACTGATAGTAATGTACTGTATATATCTATACACTGATAGTAATGTACTGTATATATATCTATACACTGATAGTAATGTACTGTATATATCTATACACTGATAGTAATGTACTATATATATCTATACACTGATAGTAATGTACTGTATATATATCTATACACTGATAGTAATGTACTGTATATATATCTATATACTGATAGTAATGTACTGTATATATATCTATACACTGATAGTAATGTACTGTATATATATCTATACACTGATAGTAATGTACTGTATATATATCTATACACTGATAGTAATGTACTGGTATATATCTATACACTGATAGTAATGTACTGTATATATCTATACACTGATAGTAATGTACTGTATATATCTATACACTGATAGTAATGTACCGTATATATCTATATACTGATAGTAATGTACTGTATATATATATCTATACACTGATAGTAATGTACTGTATATATCTATACACTGTTAGTAATGCACTGGTATATATCTATATACTGATAGTAATGTACTGGTATATATCTATACACTGATAGTAATGTACTGTATATATATCTATACACTGATAGTAATGTACTGTATATATATATATACACTGATAGTAATGTACTGTATATATCTATACACTGATAGTAATGTACTGTATATATATCTATACACTGATAGTAATGTACTGTATATATATCTATACACTGATAGTAATGTACTGTATATATCTATACACTGATAGTAATGTACTGGTATATATCTATACACTGATAGTAATGTACTGTATATATCTATACACTGATAGTAATGTACTGTATATATATCTATACACTGATAGTAATGTACTGTATATATCTATACACTGATGGTAATGTACTGTATATATATCTATACACTGATAGTAATGTACTGTATATATATCTATACACTGATAGTAATGTACTGTATATATCTATACACTGATAGTAATGTACTGTATATATCTATACACTGATAGTAATGTACTGTATATATCTATACACTGATAGTAATGTACTGTATATATATCTATACACTGATAGTAATGTACTGTATATATATCTATACACTGATAGTAATGTACTGTATATATCTATACACTGATAGTAATGTACTGTATATATCTATACACTGATAGTAATGTACTGTATATATCTATACACTGATAGTAATGTACTGTATATATATCTATACACTGATAGTAATGTACTGTATATATATCTATACACTGATAGTAATGTACTGTGTATATATATATACACTGATAGTAATGTACTGTATATATATCTATACGCTGATAGTAATGTACTGTATATATCTATACACTGATAGTAATGTACTGTATATATATCTATACACTGATAGTAATGTACCGTATATATATCTATACACTGATAGTAATGTACTGTATATATATCTATACACTGATAGTAATGTACTGTATATATCTATACACTGATAGTAATGTACTGTATATATCTATACACTGATAGTAATGTACTGTATATATATCTATACACTGATAGTAATGTACTGTATATATATCTATACACTGATAGTAATGTACTGTATATATATCTATACACTGATAGTAATGTACTGTATATATCTATACACTGATAGTAATGTACTGTATATATCTATACACTGATAGTAATGTACTGTATATATATCTATACACTGATAGTAATGTACTATATATATATCTATACACTGATAGTAATGTACCGTATATATTTCTATACACTGATAGTAATGTACTGTATATATATCTATACACTGATAGTAATGTACCGTATATATATCTATACACTGATAGTAATGTACTGTATATATATCTATACACTGATAGTAATGTACTGTATATATATCTATACACTGATAGTAATGTACTGTATATATATCTATACACTGATAGTAATGTACTGTATATATCTATACACTGATAGTAATGTACTGTATATATCTATACACTGATAGTAATGTACTGTATATATATCTATACACTGATAGTAATGTACTGTATATATATCTATACACTGATAGTAATGTACTGTGTATATATATCTATACACTGATAGTAATGTACTGGTGTATATCTATACACTGATAGTAATGTACCGTATATATATCTATACACTGATAGTAATGTACTGTATATATATATCTATACACTGATAGTAATGTACTGTATATATCTATACACTGATAGTAATGTACTGGTATATATCTATATACTGATAGTAATGTACTGTATATATATCTATACACTGATAGTAATGTACTGTATATATATCTATACACTGATAGTAATGTACTGTATATATATATCTATACACTGATAGTAATGTACTGTATATATCTATACACTGATAGTAATGTACTGGTATATATCTATATACTGATAGTAATGTACTGTATATATATATCTATACACTGATAGTAATGTACTGTATATATATCTATACACTGATAGTAATGTACTGTATATATATCTATACACTGATAGTAATGTACCGTATATATATCTATACACTGATAGTAATGTACTGTATATATATCTATACACTGATAGTAATGTACTGTATATATATCTATACACTGATAGTAATGTACTGTATATATATCTATACACTGATAGTAATGTACTGTATATATCTATACACTGATAGTAATGTACTGTATATATCTATACACTGATAGTAATGTACTGTATATATCTATACACTGATAGTAATGTACCGTATATATCTATACACTGATAGTAATGTACTATATATATCTATATACTGATAGTAATGTACTGTATATATATCTATACACTGATAGTAATGTACTGTATATATCTATACACTGATAGTAATGTACTGTATATATCTATACACTGATAGTAATGTACCGTATATATCTATATACTGATAGTAATGTACTGTATATATATCTATACACTGATAGTAATGTACTGTATATATCTATACACTGATAGTAATGTAATGTATATATATCTATACACTGATAGTAATGTACCGTATATATATCTATACGCTGATAGTAATGTACCGATATATATCTATACACTGATAGTAATGTACTGTATATATATCTATACACTGATAGTAATGTACTGTATATATATCTATACACTGATAGTAATGTACTGTATATATATCTATACACTGATAGTAATGTACCGTATATATATCTATACACTGATAGTAATGTACCGTATATATATCTATACACGGATAGTAATGTACTGTATATATATCTATACACTGATAGTAATGTACTGTATATATATCTATACACTGATAGTAATGTACTGTGTATATATATATATATATATATATATATACACTGATAGTAATGTACCGTATATATCTATACACTGATAGTAATGTACCGTATATATCTATACACTGATAGTAATGTACTGTATATATCTATACACTGATAGTAATGTACTGTATATATATATATCTATACACTGATAGTAATGTACTGTATATATATATATCTATACACTGATAGTAATGTACTGTATATATCTATACACTGATAGTAATGTACTGTATATATATATATCTATACACTGATAGTAATGTACTGTATATATATCTATACACTGTAGTAATGTACTGTATATATATATCTATACACTGATAGTAATGTACTGTATATATATCTATACACTGATAGTAATGTACTGTATATATCTATACACTGATAGTAATGTACTGTATATATATCTATACACTGATAGTAATGTACTGTATATATCTATACACTGATAGTAATGTACTGTATATATATCTATACACTGATTGTAATGTACCGGTATATATCTATACACTGATAGTAATGTACTGTATATATCTATACACTGATAGTAATGTACTGTATATATATATATCTATACACTGATAGTAATGTACTGTATATATATATATATATATCTATACACTGATAGTAATGTACTGTATATATATCTATACACTGATAGTAATGTACCGGTATATATCTATACACTGATAGTAATGTACTGTATATATATCTATACACTGATAGTAATGTACTGTATATATCTATACACTGATAGTAATGTACTGTATATATCTATACACTGATAGTAATGTACTGTATATATCTATACACTGATAGTAATGTACTGTATATATATCTATACACTGATAGTAATGTACTGTATATATCTATACACTGATAGTAATGTACCGTATATATATCTATACACTGATGGTAATGTACTGTATATATATCTATACACTGATAGTAATGTACTGTATATATATCTATACACTGATAGTAATGTACTGTATATATATCTATACACTGATAGTAATGTACTGTATATATCTATACACTGATAGTAATGTACTGTATATATCTATACACTGATAGTAATGTACTGTATATATCTATACACTGATAGTAATGTACCGGTATATATCTATACACTGATAGTAATGTACTATATATATCTATATACTGATAGTAATGTATTGGTATATATCTATATACTGATAGTAATGTACTGTATATATATCTATACACTGATAGTAATGTACTGTATATATATATCTATACACTGATAGTAATGTACTGTATATATCTATACACTGATAGTAATGTACTGGTATATATCTATATACTGATAGTAATGTACTGTATATATATCTATACACTGATAGTAATGTACTGTATATATATCTATACACTGATAGTAATGTACTGTATATATATATCTATACACTGATAGTAATGTACTGTATATATCTATACACTGATAGTAATGTACTGGTATATATCTATATACTGATAGTAATGTACTGTATATATATCTATACACTGATAGTAATGTACTGTATATATATCTATACACTGATAGTAATGTACTGTATATATATCTATACACTGATAGTAATGTACCGTATATATATCTATACACTGATAGTAATGTACTGTATATATATCTATACACTGATAGTAATGTACTGTATATATATCTATACACTGATAGTAATGTACTGTATATATATCTATACACTGATAGTAATGTACTGTATATATCTATACACTGATAGTAATGTACTGTATATATCTATACACTGATAGTAATGTACCGTATATATATCTATACACTGATAGTAATGTACTGTATATATATCTATACACTGATAGTAATGTACTGTATATATATCTATACACTGATAGTAATGTACTGTATATATATCTATACACTGATAGTAATGTACTGTATATATATCTAT